>NW_011889361.1:101567-105795 GCF_000151845.1 Pteropus vampyrus | reverse complement strand
CTTACAAGATATGAGAATGTATAAGAACAACTATCAGTATTTCTAATTTTGTTTTGTTTTTTTCCTCCTGAGAAAAGAAAAATAGTATTTCCACTGAAGATATTGAAGCTCAGAGATATTAAGTATCATCTTAGCTTTGTGGTCAGAATTTGAGCTCTTGACTCCTGATATTTGAGTGTTAGCTTGACTCTTAAAGACAGAATAAGTATGGTATATAACTCTACATATCCCTTCTCAATGTTTCCCTAGTCCTCTCTCTCAATTTAACACTTAACAGGTACCTTGGTCCACAACTAAACATATTTATTCATTAAAAAAAAAAAACAAAAACCAAAACAAACAAACAAAAAAACTAAACTAAGAGAGTATACCTATGCAATTATTTACACCTTTGCTACCTGTGGGATGGTCTCTGAGAAAAATGATCTTGCAAAAGGGATGAGATAGAATTCAGAAAGCATCACATAACTCCAGAGAGTGACTTTTCTGTAATGGGTGATAGTCATTAACAACTTGTGCCTAAACCAGGTGGTGGCCAGAGTTAGCCTATTGAATTTAATTATCATTAACTGCCCAGGAAAAATATCATATTTGTGAAAATTTGACCTTGCCTATAAAACTTGGATAATTTTCCTCATAGTCAGATTTTATGAAATGTTTTCTCTTTTACATAAGCAACTGCAAAATGTATTTGTCTATTTTGGAGACACTCATCTTCAAGCTAAAAGGAAAATGGAAATTGCTAATGTGTTTTAATTTCCAATTAGACATTTTTATCAATGAGTTGTTCCATATAGCTATAATTTAAGATATGATGCTTATAGCTGCCAGTATTATTTGTGACTTGATTTTTACCTTGAAAAGATGTTGGAATGCCACAACGAATTCTGAGATAAATTCATTACTTCTTATCAGTGAGGGAGGCAACTAGGAACATTTTATTGTGTTACCTCATTTAATGCTCATGGACACCTTGTAGGGTTGTCATGATCCTATTTTACTGAGAAAACTTGATTAAAGAGAGTAATTTGTCTTAGGCCATACAACTAATAAATGGCAGTGCTCAATTCAGCCCAAGGCTGTTTAACACCAGACCTTTTTAACCTCTAAACACTCTCAGCCCCACTAGGTTTCCTTATAAGGTATTGACTTTCAAAGAGTTTTGGCCATGACACACAGAAAATGTTTTGCTTTACATCACAAAGTAGTATATACATTTCCATTATATAGCTATATGATGGAAACAAAAACTTCACAAGCAGTTCTTTTATTGTGATACTGTGATGTACTCTGACACTTTGTTCTATTTTTAAAAAACTGCTAGTTTTAACTCATTAATTCATATACTGAATTAGCAGATATCTACCTGTATTTTGAAAGCCCGATCTAAATGCCCGCTTTAGAATTTTGCAGTCTGCCAATTATAGTGTGCATATGGTGAATTTTATTGAAGAATCAAAACTGTATAGATCAGCTACTATAGGTCCTTTGAATAATGTATTCCAATTTTTTCTTTGGTCCTTAGTACACTAATGGGATCTTTCTTTTGAAAAGCTGCTAAAACAGGATGTCTAATCACTCTCAACAAAGTGATATAATCTAAACAGGTATATAAGCAGGAGGAAACACACAGTAGAGCCACCAGAATCTAGCTATATTGGTCTATGATTTTGAACAGTTTTGTTCCTAAGATTAGTTGTCTTTTTGTGAAAATACTTGAGAGTGTCAACTATCTTTAGGGTACCAAGAATTTGGTTCCAGCTCAAAGGAGTTATTGTGTTCAATTCTAAGACTGTTTCCTCCGGCTTCTTGTACCTACCCACCCACCTTGTCCCCTGCTCTAGTCCCCATCAGCCCCATCCCACTGCACACTTTCCTGTATGTGAGGTCAGAGCTGTACACCCCCAGGATTTCCCTGCAGAGACAAAGCCCAGAAAGAATGCTGGTCGTGTTAGAATCCAGTTCTACCGTGACAGACCTTCCTGTACTTCACCCCTTGTGGTGTCATCTTGACAACACAATTTTTTAAAGCTACTCAGACATTCTTGTAAACTTTAATACAGTATCAGTGCACACTTCAATATAAACCATTCTGATCAAGAAAGGGGTTTCAATACTCTCAGACAAGTGAATAATTTTTGGTATAAAATTGTACCTTTTGAGGGATATCTATGCAAAAATGGTGTTTCGTTCAGTGAGCAACTTAATTTTAGAGTTCCATTTAAATGTTCATTTTTATTTAAACCAACTATCTAGCAAGTGTGGGTCTTTCTGTGAACAGCTAGTGAAATACCAACACGTAGGACACATTTTATAAATTTCCCTAAATTGAACACAAATATTCGTTGCAGGGATAAAGTACTACAGCAACATTATTTCGCTAATTCAATATTTTATTCGATGTCAAATCATCTTAACTTTGCATTGTATAAGAGTAATCTCAATAATTTTAGAAGAAACAGTTCTAGAAAATATCGATTTATTATCAGTTGTGCCACTAGAATTAAATCGAAGAGGGAGTTAACTCTGAATTAATTTACTGAAGCATTTACACAGTTATTTTTTATATATACTTAGGTACAAATTTTTTGTAAGAAAGATAACATTTTTATTGCATTATATAATCTTATGTTTTACAGTCATAATGCAAACTCAGAAGCATAAATATACATGATGCAACCAATCAGCAAAGTAACCATTAAAAGATTTTTAATGTAAAACTGGAATCTAACAGGCAAACTACTTAATATGGCTTTTAATGGAAAATAACTATTTAAAAATGATTAGTTATTGCCCCGTTCTAGTCACTCCTCAAGTGAACATAAAATTATGATCTCCATTTAAAATGGTACACTTTAAGCCAATGTTGTATACACATTTTGTAACATGTAATATGCAATATGATTTATGGACTTTCTTAAATATAAACATATGTACATATATATAGATATACAGTACACAGACATTTGTTTTAACACCCCTGAACATGTTGATTAAAACTATTACAATATTTCTATTATAAAACTACTTGAAAAGTTGGCATCATTTCTTGGTATTGAAGTTTAATCCTACAGAATTGAAAAAAAAAACAAAACAAACCCAAAACGTTGGTTATAAATACATTCTTTACAAAAAATTGAATAGTGGTCCCGCATTCATACTTTATATTACAGTGAAAACATTTTATTCATTTAAAGGATTTACATCTTGTCATTCTTGGTTTCTGTGTGAAATATACAGAAGTTAAGAGTGAGAATATTGTAGGCAGGCCTATTTGTAAGGTTTTTCTACTTGTTCATTTTTGTGTAAGTTCCAAATCTCTTCTTTTGAGTTGTTGTTTATTTCTATTTGCCTTGTATTACTGCTGCTGCTGCTTCTTTTGGTGTTCTGGGAACACTGAGTGACTTTACTTCTAGGAACAGGAAGAAAAGATTTAACTCTTGAAACACCCAACTCAGTCTTTGATTTACTGTTGCTGCATTCGGTAGTTTGATGGCTGCTGAGAGGACTGACCTCCTGCAAGAGAAGAGAAAGAAATTTGTCCTATTTGACACTGTTACCAATTTCTACTTTCAGCCCTAACTCTTCCTCCTCTCTCTGTCTCGGAGCACACCATGTAGGAGTTTCTCCTTAAGCAAAGTTCTCATGAAAAAAGACAAAAGACAATGGAGAGGAGAAGCTGAATAATTAACTTCCTATAGACCCACTCCCTGATTTTCATTAAGCCCTTCGTGGTAACTAAAGTGTGCAAGATACAGGGGCCAGTGAATCAAGTGCCAAGGAGTCTGGTATCTTCTCACCAAGAAGAAGCTACATGGAAATCATCAAACTGGACTAACTACTTGTGAGCAGCTGTACAAATCAACTGTATCACCTGTGTGAGTCACCTAACTTCTGCTTTCAAATCTGTAAACTGAAATTTGGATTATTACTCAACAATCAACAAATATTTTTGAGCATTTAACTATAAGATGAGCACTGTACTAGGTGCCTGGCATATCGCAGAAAACATAAAAGAGAAACATCCTTGCTCCATACATAGTGATTCAAGGCTTCTGCATATCAATTCTATAATTAGCTGGCTCAAGATCTTCCTTGACTGGAAAGTGCATGCTCTCATTTTTCAGTGTTTGTTTCAAAACTCTCATGATCACATGCTCCATGTCTCTTATTCTGCCCAGAGGAAACTGAGAGCTGGACAGATAAGATGATCTGCCCACAGTAACAG
>NW_011889361.1:93722-100377 GCF_000151845.1 Pteropus vampyrus | reverse complement strand
GTGTGGCGTGAGAATAATAAAGTACATGTGAAAACAAGTTGCGTGAAGGTATACAAACCCCTCTTAAGATATATTTGGAAAGAAAGCAAGGGGTGGAAAATAAGGAGGATGACGGATCAGAGCTATGTTTTAGGACCGTGGGCCCAAGCCCCAGCTGCACATGAGACTTGCCAGGGACATGTAAAAACCTCAGTGCCCAGGTCGCACCTCAGACCAATTACATTGAAACCTCTAGGGACCAAGTTGAGGCATCGGGGATTTAAAAAAAAAAATCCTCAAGTGGATTTAATTATGCAACCAAAGGTGAGAACTTTTGCTTTAGGGGATTAATTTGAATTTCATGAGAAGAAAACATATTTATTAGTATCTACTTTTCCTACTGATGATTTAAATACATGTGTGTACTTTTTTTTTTTTTTAATTTAGAAGGTTGGCTAACATGCCGCCTGATTAATAAACCCTGCTACATTCCTTTACTGTTGGAGCATAAGGAGTTATATTGTGGCAAATGAGGTGAAGGATAGTTTCTGATCCTTCCAATGGATAATGGTGACTGCCAGGCCCTTCTATGGCCACACAGGAGAAAGTGATTTTGACTAAGCCAGAGAGCTCTTCTAAAGAGAATTAATTCCTGATAACAGAAGAAACTGGGCTCCTAACCAAGAAATTCTAGCTGAGTTTACGAGGATAGAAAAGGAATGAGCCTGCCAAGCGTTTAGGTTGCCAAGTGAGTGTTACTTTGCCCTCTGCTGGCAGGTTCTGAGAAAAACATCTAGCCATTGAGGGAGGTCCCCCTAAAAGTGATCAGTGGGGCAAAGATAAAGAGCAGAAGCAGCTGTCCTAATACCCACATGGAATCATCCATTTAAACAACCACATAGTTCTTTTGTAAGAGCCCAGAAAGTATAAAAGAATCCATTTTTTTAAAGGCCCTTTTAAAACAAAGCTGTCCCAAGCTGCCCGGGACTCACTGCACGTTCAGTACTATTTTTATGGACAGTACCATACTGTAGTGACATAATATAATCATGTGACCCTGGGGTAGGGGTGCAAAACTGTCTCCATTAGACATTTAAGCAAAGGCAGCTGGTCGTTACCAGTCAACATTTTTACATAGGACAGTAATATGGCCCTGTGGAGAAATGGTGGCTCATTGTCCCTCTTCCTAGACCGTCATGGCCCCTTCTACTGACTGTTCCACAACAAATCCTAAAGAGTGGTCCCGGAGGCCCAAGAAATGTGCTCTGAACCAAAGCTCAGGGATAGCCCTTGAACAAAATATTTTCCAGCCAGAATTCTCAGTCATGATTCCAGGTCACCTCCTTAAGTCATCCTTCCTTATATACTCTCCAAATCATGCTTTTACTGTGCTTCTAACCTATTCCTGATTGAAGAAAAAAAAGCAGACATATGATGGAGTGAGCCAGCAAGGTCATGCTCGTCTTCACCGATCATCATGTTATACAGTAAAATATGTAGCAGCCTTGCCAATACCTCCTCGCCCCCCATCTCGCCCCCACCCTGCCCCCAACACATACAGCTAACACTGTTTCACATGTAACTAATGAGGACTGAAACCTAATGAAGCAGTGAGAGAGCAGGGGCTGAGGAGCTCAGGGCTGTCAGGTGATCAGATAAGGATTAATAATTTAATAGTCTCACCACGCTCACTTTATAATCTTTCTCTCTGCACTCCCCCATACAGGTCTTTGTAAGTACCAGGGGAGTGCATAAGAACAGAAAGTGAACCACAGTTGACATAGCTTGGTGAACAAACCATATATTACTAAATGCGTCTACAAAATCTGCATTCTCACAAAACTACTGGGTAGTTTTATTGTTTCTGTTTGCCCAGGAGCACCATGTGGGCCATCTCTTGCCATTTGGTAACCAATGGTAGCAGTTATTGCACGAGGATAATGATGAAGTCTTTTGGAATCCTGGCTTCTATCTGACATTCTGACTTGTTTTTAAAGGGCATATTAGGGCAAGTTAAGAAATTAAACTAAAAATGAGATTTTTTTTTAACATGTAAAAGGTCTTCATGTTATCACTCAGCCCTTTGCTGTAATTAACTTCAAAATTTCAAGATGCAGGAAATCTTGAAAGTTCTTAAATGAACAAAATACATTTTAAAGTGGAACAACCAAGAAGACAGACGTTACATTATTTCCAGCTTTGCCATACATGAATGAAAACAAATGAAAACTTTCTCAAAAGATGCCTAAAATTTTGGAATAAAATTTTAGGTATCAAACAGAAGGAAAAAAAAGTAATGCTTTTCTGTTTCATTCTTTCAAGTTATCATCTAAACAGTAATTTTTCTAATCTTGATTAACTAATGAACACATTTACCTTTATCCTATTTTTCACTTTATCACTGTGGTTTAAAAATAACTGTGTGATTCACGCTAAAAGAAGATTTACAAAGTCAATTCCAAAGCAATCTTTCTTTGTCTCATTTTGGGGAAAAATGGGCACTTACCTTTTGTGACACTGGCATTCTTAGATTATTAACAGTTGCTGGAAATGTACAGTTGTTTCCCAAACTATCAAACATCCTTAAATCATCCCTGGAATCTGCAATCTGGAAAATATACAATTTATCAAGTCATGTTTTCACAGTCACACTGTGACACACACAATGCACAACTGAAAGTCACTGTGGAAAATCCATAGCAGAAGTGTTATCTTGCTCATCTTTCTCGACCCGCAGAAGCTCTACAGAATTTCCCCCTCGTTCCTGTGCTGTTCACATGACAGACTTGAGGCTTTCATGGGAACTAACAGCAAATACATAAGAAACAGTCTCTAAGGAAAGAGAGTCTATTTTAAAAAGTCAAAAGAAGATGAGCCCTATAGCAAAAAAAAAAATCACTTGGCAAGAAAAGAATATAAAAATTGCAAAATTTTAAATCATTACCTTATTGTCTCATTGGATATTTCAGTTCATTTCCAGCAAGGTTAAATAAAATGGTTAATTCTACTTTGTCCTAGAGATCACAACTAGTAAAATGTAACAGCTGAGTCGTTCAGTGGAAACTGCACAAATTATAACTACTTCTTATGCTTCTTTTCAAGTAAAAAGCATATATCAAAGAAGTCTGGTCCAATTTCCTGCAGATATCACAGCATTAAAACTGGCTGAACTTGATTCTGTTAATGCTTTCTTTGAGATTTTGGGTCACTGATTTCCATATTTGGATCTCAATTTTCACAGTGTAAAGACTATGACCATAAGCGTTATACAAGCCAAAATTTTTCCTATTTTAAAGAAAGTTGTTGCTATTGCTCTGTATATATATCATGAGTCGCTGTGATGCTCTTACTGATAGATGATTTATGTGCCAAAGTTAGGAATATGAAAAGAAAAAAAAAAAGCCTGAGGAAACTTAAATTCAGGGTTATATAAATGCTGTTTAAATGTGTTAGTGTGATTTGTGCTAATACAATTAACATATACAATTTTAACTTCATGTTTTTTAGAGGAGTTTGGAAAAGCAAGCTGTCTTAAATAGAACATCCTTATTGTATAAATGATATTTTCTTAGAAAGGGTTTTTCTAAGCAAGTAAGGACTATTCTGATCTGGAGCATTAACCATACTATTCTACAAGGCACTTCTTTCAGGGAATGAGTTAGGATGTGGCTCCAAGAAGTCTCTCTGCTGTTGGGTGGAGCCATTCAACATCTTCCCAGTTATACTGCTTACCTTGCTTATATCAGATTCAGATTTGCTGGAACACATACTCTGAAGTTCCTTGACAAGGTCTGCTTCATCATCCGAACCCAGACAGAGTCTTTGATTCAAATTCAATGTCGATGATAGATCATTCTCTAAAGACCTAACACAAAGTTCAGAAAAGAGTTTTTCAAAGTGAGAACCACAATCCAGTTCCCAATATGTAAATGTAGACACTGTACCTAATCTTGGGATTTGGTGTAGGGTAGAAAATTGTTTTTAAAATCCTTTAAATGAGTTCAAAATGTCATTCAATGCACAACCCACTCACATCAGATTCTAATAACTCCTACTCAAAATTCTCAATAGGATAAAATTTTATTCACAAATAAATCCACTTTGACTTACAACATTCCAGTCTCCTTATTCTTCCCTCTTCTCCTCTGTCTTCAAGGCCAGATAAAGCTAACACACTAAACACCTGTGGTGTAGGGGGCAGTGTGATATAAGGGAACAAATACAAACTTCAAACCTGGGTCTACCACTTACTAGCAATATGGTCATGAGTCAGGTTTACTTTTTTCATTTTTCTTTTTTTGCCTCCTTAACACTTCAGTTTCTGGGTTGGATTCCTTATACGTGCATTATAGAGTTACTGGGAACATTATATAGGCTATTGTACACAATGGATCTGGCAGTGAGACTGGCAGAAAGAGGCATGAGATGCTGTTTCCTAATCTCCCTTCTCTCTCTCCACCCTCCCTGCTTCTGTAATTCTGCGAACCAGGGGACAGGGTCCTAAATGTTACCTGTCAAGTGAAAGGGCACGCCATTTATTGGGCTACAATGGGGAGTATTTACAAACTGTTCAAACACTTCTAGTCTATGATTAACCAAATCATTCCTTATACCTCAAAATTTGTAAGATGAAATAATCAACAATTCCCTACAAGCAACATAATAAAATTATCAGTTAAAATATTTAGCACCTAAAAGCAAATGTCATGCTGTTTCTGTAAATCTTAGCATTAAAAAAAATCAGTCATCTAAAGCCTGTTTAAAATGGACAAATGCAGGATTTTACCATATCTACAATATCTTTATGTCAAGTGCATTAATCATAATCAAGTTTGATTAAAAACAAAGCCAATATTTCTAACTTTTTCAATAAACTAAAAGTAAAATAGGCTTTATATTAAGCTTAAGAAACATTTTTTAAAATATTTCATTCATTTATTAGATCTCAGTTTAATACTAGCATTTGAAAGACCGCTATTGCTTTTTTAAAAATTATATTAACAGTATAATAGATTTTGCAGTAAAGATAGCCAAGTAGGTAAACAATGCTTGTCTCTTCTCATGACCATGTCAGAATTACAACTAAACTACAGAACAACCATCACTGAGAATCACCTGAAGTCTAGCTGAACAGAAGTTCTACAACTAAGGACATAAAGAGGAAAGCCACCTTGAGACTGGTGGGAGGGGCAGAAATGAGAAACGGGCTGGTCCTACACTCACATGTGGTGTTTAAGGACTGGGAGGGATATCTTGGATGTGGTGGTCCCCCTGGAGGAGTGAAGGGTCCCAGCCCCACACTAGGCTCCCCAGCCCAGGGTTCCAGTGCCAGAAAGAGAAGTCCTCACAACTTCTGGCTGTGAAAATCAGTGGAGATTTTGGCTGAGTGAAATGGCGGGCTAAGGGAGTCGCTGACTCCTCTTAAAGGGCCCGTGCACAGATTTACTCACTGACAGACTCACTTGCTCTGAGGCCCAGCACTGTTGCAGCTATTTGAAATGTGACAGGGACATACAGAAATGAATTGAACTGTCTGGCTTTAGGGTGAGGGCTGGAGAGGGCAGCTTTCTTCCAGACAAAAGTGCTAGCAGAATCCATTGTCTCTTTGTTGAGTGTCCCCTATTGTGGTTTACAGCCCAGGTGGCCACGATAGCTGAGTTTCCATCAACCTGGCTGACATTAATATCCCTGCCCTAGCGATTCCCTGAGACTCCACCTCTCCCAGTGTATGGACCCACACAATCCGCTTCCACTGGCTTTTCCATACAAATGGCCTGTCTTGGCTCATGCTACAGAATTCCCTAAAATAACTCAAAGGTTCACAAAACCCAGATAAGCAGCATCTGGCCTTGGCATGCCCTGTACCTCTTGATGAGCAGCCCCATGCCCGGCACTAGCAGTAGCCGGCTTCAGTTCATGGCTTGGCTTCTTGAGGTACCTCCAAACCCAGTGAGTATGTCAGCCACCTATGGACTGCTCATGCCAGGTGGCCCTGGGCAGGGCACAGGCTATAGCTTAACTTGAACTGTGGTGAGGATCCTTCCAGCGGGGTTCTGCACTCCCAGTAGCCAGCTTTGTACTGAGCCAGAGCATCACCAGGGCTGCATTTGAGAACAACACACTCAAAGGGCAGACAAGGAAGGCACCAGAGCACTGCTAAAGCAAATCCTGCTCCATAGGGTCAGCTCCTGCACAATAGCTACTGCACTGTAGTCACTGGCCAGTCCTCACAACCAATCAGCCTGAGGGTCGATCCCTTCCATTGATGTGCAAACAGCAACCAAGGTTCAACTACAATAGGAGGGCACACACAACCAATACAAGGAACATCATTTAGAATCGAAGGACAGATAAATAACTTCCCAGACAAGCAAAAGCTAAAGGAGTTCATCACCACCAAGCCAGTATTACAGGAAATGTTGGAAAGACTTAAGAAGAAGAAAAACAAATGATTAAAAATAAAAATAATAGAACAGCAATAACTACATATCTATTAACAATTACTTTAAATGTAAATGGATTAAAGGTTCCAATCGAAAGACAAGGTGGTTGAATGGATAAGAAAACAAGACTTCTACATATGCTGCCTATAAGAGACTCACTTCGAAAGACACACAGACTCAAAGTAAAAGGATGTAATAAGATATTTCATGAAATGGAAATTAAAAAAAAAAAA
>NW_011889361.1:77216-93672 GCF_000151845.1 Pteropus vampyrus | reverse complement strand
AAGTGCTAGCAGAATCCATTGTCTCTTTGTTGAGTGTCCCCTATTGTGGTTTACAGCCCAGGTGGCCACGATAGCTGAGTTTCCATCAACCTGGCTGACATTAATATCCCTGCCCTAGCGATTCCCTGAGACTCCACCTCTCCCAGTGTATGGACCCACACAATCCGCTTCCACTGGCTTTTCCATACAAATGGCCTGTCTTGGCTCATGCTACAGAATTCCCTAAAATAACTCAAAGGTTCACAAAACCCAGATAAGCAGCATCTGGCCTTGGCATGCCCTGTACCTCTTGATGAGCAGCCCCATGCCCGGCACTAGCAGTAGCCGGCTTCAGTTCATGGCTTGGCTTCTTGAGGTACCTCCAAACCCAGTGAGTATGTCAGCCACCTATGGACTGCTCATGCCAGGTGGCCCTGGGCAGGGCACAGGCTATAGCTTAACTTGAACTGTGGTGAGGATCCTTCCAGCGGGGTTCTGCACTCCCAGTAGCCAGCTTTGTACTGAGCCAGAGCATCACCAGGGCTGCATTTGAGAACAACACACTCAAAGGGCAGACAAGGAAGGCACCAGAGCACTGCTAAAGCAAATCCTGCTCCATAGGGTCAGCTCCTGCACAATAGCTACTGCACTGTAGTCACTGGCCAGTCCTCACAACCAATCAGCCTGAGGGTCGATCCCTTCCATTGATGTGCAAACAGCAACCAAGGTTCAACTACAATAGGAGGGCACACACAACCAATACAAGGAACATCATTTAGAATCGAAGGACAGATAAATAACTTCCCAGACAAGCAAAAGCTAAAGGAGTTCATCACCACCAAGCCAGTATTACAGGAAATGTTGGAAAGACTTAAGAAGAAGAAAAACAAATGATTAAAAATAAAAATAATAGAACAGCAATAACTACATATCTATTAACAATTACTTTAAATGTAAATGGATTAAAGGTTCCAATCGAAAGACAAGGTGGTTGAATGGATAAGAAAACAAGACTTCTACATATGCTGCCTATAAGAGACTCACTTCGAAAGACACACAGACTCAAAGTAAAAGGATGTAATAAGATATTTCATGAAATGGAAATTAAAAAAAAAAAAGCAGGGGTAATACTTATACCAGACAAAACAGACTTTAAAACAAAGGTTATAACAAGAGACTCAGTAATTCCACTTCTGGGTGTTTATCTGAAAAAAACCCAAAACACTACTTTGAAGACACATGTGAATCCAAATGTTCATTGCAGCACTGTTTACGAAAGTCAAAATATGGAGGCAACCTAGGTGTCCATCAATAGATGAATGGATAAAGAGGTGGTACATATATACATGGTATATTACTCAGTCATAAAAAAGAATAAAATTTTGCCATCTACAACAATGGATAGACCTAGTAGGTATTGTGCTGAGTGGAGAAGGTCAGACAGAGAAAGACAAATGCCATATGATTCCACTTACGTGTGGAATCTAAAGAACAAAATAAACAAACAAAACAGAAACAAAGTCATAGATACAGAGAACATTTTGATGGTGGCCAGATGGGAGGAGTTTTGGGGTGATAAAAAAGGGGAAGAGATTTAGAAGTTCAGATAGGTAGTTAGGAAAGAGTCATGGGAATGTAAACTATAGCCTAAGGAATATAGTCAATAATATTGTAATAACTATGTATGGTGTCAGATGGTATTAAATTTATCAGGATGATCACTTTGTAGGGTATATAAATGTCTATTCACTATGTTGAACACTTGAAACTAACATACTGTTGAATGCCAACTGTAACTGGAAAGAAACCCCAGCATAATAGTTGCACAAACTAATAATCAGAACATGTATTGTTTGCTCACAGTTAATTTGAAAGAGGAACTTACTTTTGTTTTGACAGAGAATTCCTGTTAAAATTCAGCTGTGATGTAGTCGTATTATTGATACCTGTTTAAGGAAAAATGCAATCATTTAAATAGAGTGAATCACTGACCCTATGCATCTTGAACTTGAACTCTGTATTTAAAAGAAATAGACCATGGGCTCTGCTGTAGTTTCATTATGTTTGGACTGAATCTATCTCAAGGGATTTCTCTTCAGGGCAGTGGGTGTGGATGTAATTCCCTGCACAGCCATTGTAAGAAGGTCTCATATATTTACGACTAAAGCCAGTACAACTGACACCACCCGAGACTCCATTCAGAATCCTGAATTTTGCTTCTAGCAATGGCTCCTCTTCTCTGTCGTCAAGTCCTTATGTCCTAAGCTCTTGCTCTCAAAGCATCTTAAGAGGAGTTTAATACCTGCTTTTTTCTATCTCTTCCATCCAGCACTGACTGTGTAGATCAGGTGCCGTTTTTGATGTGTGGCCCCATAATGTATCACGGTGTGTGTGGCATTAGTAGTGTACCTGTAGAAATTTAACTTTTAATTGCTTTGCACCATACAGAATAGAAAATATGAACAGTATACAAAATGACAGAGAACAAAAAAATATCAGATTGCACTGCTTGCAGTAAATATTTTGATTTGTATCAGTAATATATACACACAAATGCATAGGTTTGTGTGTACTGGTCATGATGCAAAGTATATTTCTCACTGCAGAGTATAGTCAAAAATGTTTAAGAAACACTGTTATAAACCATTGCAGACTCCCCAAAACGTCTGTTTTTATAATACACACTAAATTTTATAAGCTCATTAAAGTATTTAGTTGCTTCTGAGTGAATTCTAAAACTGTATGCATATTGCTAACACAAATTCTCTCTAGAGAATGATTTTGAAAAGTAAATTGACTTTAAGATCTCCTCACTAAAAGCAGATCATCAGAGACAATCTCTGTACTAGTTTCTTTACTCATACTTTCGTCATTATTGTCAGAGTATTGACTAGTTAGTGGCTTTTCCGATATACCAAAAGTGCCCAGGCCTGTAACCTGGTATCATGCTTTCCTGTTTGGGGTCAGGAAAGGAAGAGGCTATGTCTTTACCAAACTTCATGACCTGCCACAGTGACCTACATGGAATGCAAAAGGGTTCCTATTTTGATATATTTTTAAACAATGGTTTCAAAAAAACCCCCAAATCAACCCAAACATTGTAATAATTTGATATTGATTGCAATTAATGAAAAAAATTAATATTATAAAAATATAATAACTAGAGAGGTATGTAAATCTTTGGTTCTTGACCAACCAGGGGTTCATTCACCTAACCATGATGTGTGGTTAAAACTCATGGCCCATGAATTTTATTTTGTAAAATTGGTTTTTAGATTTTATAAATCTTAATGTTTTAGTCAGTGTAAACTATGTCTGCACACAATTTTATTAATCTTTTGAATAGGTTTCATGTTTCAAAGAATATCATATTTGATATTATATCAAATAGCTCTAAAACTGAAAGGATTATTGAAAATATAAATACATTTAAAATCATTTATAATTCAATTTTTCTTTTATTTTTTGATATTTTACCTGATACAGTTTTCTGAGATTTATTGATTTATTGATTTTGTCAATTCTGAAGTATACATTGACAATGCTTATTGTTTGGTAATTATTTGGCTCAAGGAAGAAGTTGGTCCTAAACCCTATAGAAATTGTAATAAACTTGGATTTGATAGCGAAGAGCCTGGATGGTGTCCATTTATCTGAGTGCTTGTGCATTATTATTACATGGGCCACAGGATTAGAGTGGCATGGACCGAAGAAAGCAGCATTGGATTTGCAAGAAACAAAAACATGGATTGAGAATTCCATGCTTTCAGGAGAGGGGATTGGAGCAGGTAGCCCAGGGTTCCTGAACCTCAGTGTTGTTGTCTGTATATGGAGATGATAATCCTCATCTTAGATCTCTTCTGCATACTCTAATGAGATTAACAAGTGAGAGGTATAATCCTTGCTACAGAAAGTCACCTGGGGAGACTCTATGCTATACTGGGGGCTGAAATCTAATGATATTCTCTAAATCTAATCTTGGGAAGTAATGGCAAGCTCTTCGGGTCAGAATATATCCCATTAAAAATAAATAACACTTTAAAAAAGAAATTTTTTATGTTTTAAGATTTTAGGCATCGTAGTCTCTTATTTAGCAACCCCGTAGCTATAAAGTTGGCATAAAATTACATAAAACAATAAATTGGGGGTTGAAGGGGCTCCTGAAAACCTAAAATTGATTACGTATATCATAAATCCACAATGCATATGAGGTTGGAACATCTATTTATTCTTGTTCAAACATAGATTTCCCTAAGGGAAGTCATTTATAATTTGTATAATTTTTGATATCCTATTATTAAAATTTAAAGGAGTAGATCTAACACCAGACATAGATGTCTTATGTCTTCTTTGTTAGAATGAAAACTTGCATATTCCTTTTTTATAAATGATGTTCCATTATATAGAATCTGTTTAATGATTTATTAGAATGTAAATTCTATAAGGGCAGGAATTTTTACTGTTTTCACTGCTCTATTTCCACTGCCTAGAAGATAACCTGGTACATGTTACATACCATATATGAAAAAGAAATATGTAAAACTGATTCACCCTAAAGGCCTTAAATGGTATGGAATATATCTGTACATATACTTAAAAAAATTAAGATTGGCTTAGGGATGACACATTAAAAGAGAGAAATATGCCAAAGTTCAATTATTGTATTATGTAAATTTAACTGTAAACAGCACAAAATCTAATAAAAAGGTCATTATTAACATGGTAAAGATATATTTAATTTCAAAATTCTAGTATAAAAGATTATTTTTAGATAGGGGGCTTCAGAATATTTTTGGAAGTATATCTACTACATACTTTTATTCCATGAAAATGTGCTCTGAAAACCTCAGAATTTTGTTGAATGAACAGTGATAAAAATAAAAGCACACTGGCATTCAGAAACTAGACCCTGAGTGTCCACGTACCTCTAGGTGGCATGCCTGCCCCTCTTACCTTCCTCATTCAGGTCCAGCTTATTCCAGGTGGGTGAAGAGAAGCGGCCAGACTTCTTGCGAGGACTGGTGCTTGCCTTTCTCCAGGCACCACTTTCTCCTTTCTTCTTGCTACAACTGTTATAACTCGAAACTATAGATAAAGGGAAATTTCCTCCTTTGAAATCAGCTGTATGCTGGTCTAGCTCTGAAACAACACAAATCATGTTTTGCCAAAAAGGAAGGCAGTGATAATACAGTTTCACAGAATCAAACAAAATACATCTGCCACTCTCAAAAGAAATAAGACTCTTCAAAATGACAGGCATGCTTAATACCCAAGCAAAGGTTTTGTGAACCAGCAGACTTTACTTGGAGGTCTAAAATTTCAACATGAGCCAATAATTAAAAAACAGAGAGTTCTAGAGCAATAGTGTGAAATGTCCACTGAGTCAAGCTAATTGCTCTAGTTACGAACAGAGAAAAGAGAGCTCCCTAATAACAAATTCAAACAAATATTACATAAGAGCATGAATTTCCTCTTCTTCCAGCACAAACCCACATACCTGCTCTCTGGAGGGGACAGCCATGCAGAACAGCTTTATTGAGCAAGATGCTGAGAGCAGCTTTAACCAGAGCCTGCTGTCCTTGGCTAGGGTGTTTCTTAGCAGTTGTTTGCACAAGGCCGGGTTGTCTTTTCACGGAGGCCCTTAACAGTATTGCTTCTTGAACTCTGGGTGCAATGACAGCATTCCACAGCTTAGACATCCACCTTACAAGAGAGGGGCAGACTCACAGTTAGCACCAGGCCTCTCACGAAGTACACACCACTCTACAACAGACAGTCTGAAGACCATGGAAAAAACATAAGTGTTCTTATAGATGTGCTACCTTTCCCAGGTAGTTTTGCAACAAGTGAAATTATCCAACCCTAGAATTCTTTGACATTGCCCGAAAATATAATGGGTTTCAAATGAAACTATTTACATGTCCCTCTCCTTTCACTTTATAAGATCCTTAAGAGCAGGAATCATTGCTTGAGTATGTGTTGGATGAATGTATGATAAAATACATGGAAAAGAAGGTAAATTTACAGACAGAAGAAGTCTGGAAAATAGATTTCCTATGAGTCTATGTCTAAATAGCGTAAACTTATTTGCCATATTTCCTTAATAAGACATTCAATATATGTTAATATTTCTGAAAATGGGATATATCTAATAATCTTTGGCAAATTAAATCTATCTGCACCAAAGCAAGGGCTCAGTGTCTGCACGTGGGAGAGCTTAGCCCTGTAGAGAGGGGATTGGGTCAACCAGCTGTCGCTTCAGGTGGGCCTTGCATTAATAGCTGTAGCAGTGAGAACTCAGCTCAAATTTGGAGTACCTAATACCAATTAAAATTCCTTCAAAAAGATTACATTTTGTTGTAGAATTAAGGCTGTAAAGATAGTCTCTACAGAACCAAACCAGTATTACAGGAAATGCTGGAAGAACTTCCTTAAGAAAAATAGAAAAAAAAAAAGATCAAAAATAAGAATAATAAAATGGCAATAACTACGTATCTATCAACGATTACTTTAAATGTAAATGGATTAAATGTTCCAATCAAAAGATTGGTAAGAAAACAATACCCTCACATACGCTGCCTACAGGAGACTCGCTTCAGATCAAAAAACATAGAGACTCAAAGTAAAAGGGTGTAATAAGGTATTTCATGAAAATGGAAAAAAAAAAAAGCTAGAGTAGCAATATTATACCAGACAAAATAGACTTTAAAACAAAGGCTATAACAAGAGACAAAGAAGGACTCAGTAATTTTACTTCTGGGTATTTATCCGAAGAAACCCAAAACACTACTTTGAAGGAGCATATGTGAATCCATATGTTCATTGCAGCATTATTTACAATAGTCAAGATATGGAAGCAACCTGGGTGTCCATCAATGGATGAATGGATAAAGAAGAGGTGGTACATATATACAATAAAATATTATTCAGCCATAAAAAAGAATGAAATTTTGCCATCTGCAACAATATGGATGGACCTAGAGGGTATTGTGCTGAGTGGAGTCAAAGTCAAATGCCATATGATTCCATTTACATATGGAATCCAGAGAACAAAACAAACAAAACAGAAACAAAGTCATAGATACAGAGAACATTCTGATGGTTGCCAAAAGGGAGGCGGGTTGAGGGGGTGGGTGAAAAAAGGGAACAGATTAAGAAGTACAGATTGGTAGTTACAAAATAGTCCTGGGGATATAAAGTATAGAATAAAGAATATAGTCAATAATATTGCAATAACTATGTATAGTGTCAGATGGGTACTAGATTTATCAAGGTGATCACTTTGTAAGTTATATAAATGTCTAATCACTATGTTGTACACTTGAAACTAATATAATATTGTATGCCAACTGTAATTAAAAAATAAAAAAAAATTATTAAAAAAAGACTATCTCCTAGAATAGGAAAGTTTTCAAAGCTATCAGATAATGGCATAAGCCTTTTAAGACTGTTAAAACTTTTATTCAAGTATCAAATATCTATTTATTTTAAGCTTCTCTGTTACTGTCCAGTGATATGTAATTCAAGAAAAAAAAATAGAGAATACAGAAAAAAATCTGGTATTCTTTCTACAGTAGGAGTCAGACTTGCGTAGGTACTTCTGAAAGTGCTAAATGGGTAAAGGTGATGAGCTTTGTTTTAAAAAAAAAAAAAATAGCAGTTCCTAAATATGGCTATTAGAAGACAATTCTCCATGACACTTCTGTATGTTCTGTATCAGATTTTGTTCTGGACTAACTTTTCAAGAATATTAGTAGAGAACATAGCCTTGGAAGACAGAGACAGTGTCTCGTTCTGGAGTAGAGGGCTGATTTGTTTCTTGATGAGGATAATGAAAGTAATGTCTCCTCCTAGGACAAAGGGCAGGCAGATCTGACAGCACTCCCTTTAGAAGACTAAGAGATTCCCAAGCTTGGAGTTCCAAGCTGTGACATAAAGATGGCATCCACCTGGGCCGCTGTGCATCACTTGGAAACCAATGCAGATGGGAAGCACAGGCTGGGGCTGTGCTGTGAGTGATGAAGTCCTCGGCCACTAACCCGTCATCCTGAATCTGTGACAGGCTAACTCGTTAGCTTGCAAATGGGGTAAAAATGTCAGAGCCTCTACAGTTCTTGACGATGAATGTGCTCCAGACAGGCAAGGCCAAAACTGGCTCCTAAGAATCTTGAGACTCTGGATATGAAAGGTAAACTTACTTGTAATACTAATGAAAAAGGGGATAATTATATGAATAAATGTATTTCTGCTCTTTAGCAAGAGAATACTGTGTCTATTTTAACACGGTAATAGTTCCTTTCCCTCAATCAGCTGTTATTAAATTAACAGTTTGTCTTACAATAGAGAAGATATATGGCTTGCATCCCCAGCTTACCAAAATGGATTTCTGATTACCAGGATGCCAAGAAAGTGCAGAATCAGAGCTAACAGCTAATCACAGAACCCTTACTAAGCTGGACTGTGACAAATATTTCCTCTTTTCAATTTCCTCCTGATTTTCTATTTCATTAACCTTATTGTTTATATGTCAGTTCTCATAAGCTGCTCCACAGGAAAACATAGTAAGAACATAAGTCTCATTAATAAAAGAGGAAGCTTTTAATTCATCAATAAAAGGTAAGGTTTTGGCTTCATTTGGTTACAGGTTACTTGACTGAATTTCTCAAAGGAGCCTTCCCCAAGAGACACAGCACAGTAAGTCACACGTGACTTTGAAGAGAGTTTTATAACAGGGAAACTGCTCTCTAGTTCTTAGTAAAAATTGTTTCCTTTAAAGCTACCCATCAGACAAGTCACAGTCATCTTCTGATAGAAGCACAGAGGTCTGGCACTCCACGTTGATGACAGGAGGTGGCTGGTACCAGGTAGCCCCTTCAGCATTCTTACTTGCAAGCATCCCAAACTAGCCATGGCTACTTTAAACAGGCAAATCAGAAGAAATGACACTTACTTCACCGTTGCTTGGGCATGCCCTGGGACTATAGGACAAGACAGGAAGTATTTTGGCCCAAGAAGTGCTTCAGGTGTGCCCAAGCGGGCCAGGCAGGTATTGAGCTGGCGCCAGACGGCCAGAGCCCAGTCGACTATCCTGCACACAGGATCACAGGGGGAGGGCACCTGACCTTTGAACTAGAGAGACAAGGAGGAGAAACACAGGAGCTTGACTTAGAACAGTGCTTCTTTTCCTTTTGTTTTTAATAGTCCAAAATTAAAAATATATACATTTAAAACTATAAACAAAAATGTAGCTAAATCTGATTTTATCTTCACTTGGGGTGGCTGAAGGTGGGATAGCTAATAACACACACTATTACATGTGTTAGCATATGTCTGTAGCTTGCTACATGAAACAAAAGGGTTTGGACACAACAGAGCAATAAGTAGACTAAGGAGAAACCTTAGATGAATTCTTAAACATCAATTCTGGGAGAAGTCACTGTTTACATGTATATAGAAGACTTCACAGGGCCTTAGGTGTTCATAAAAGGATTCTGAATTAATGAAATAAAAAACATTAAATATTTGAATATTTTGGGTGATAAGATAGTACATGGTACATCTAGATCTGTGGAAAGTTCACCTTGTATTAATTTTAATTTTCCTAAAAGGAAGGTCTAAGCTAAAATGCTATCTTCATCAAAATATACAGAGCTCTGCTGGCATAAAAAAATTTGTTTTCAAATTTTAAAACGTGCAAATTTTCAATACTGTGTAACACATGGTGTGATTAGAGCAATTATTTTTAGAATTATATTTTATAAAATCAAGTCCTTTTTTGGTAGTACAGAGGGTTTGGGCAAGGACAAAGATTTATTTACTATGAGGAGAAATGTCCCTCAATTCTTTAGAAGTCAGATATAGCAATGAACTCTGTATCTATAAGAAAGAGAGTCACATCAATCTTTGCTTTACCAAGTAGTTATGATATTAAAACTGGGGACAATCTATGAATGTTGGTATGTCCTACATGAAGGGATATAATTTGGTCAAGTAAAAAAGAAAGAGTGGCTCAGTAACACCAGCAGTGCTGTTAAAGTATCAGTGTTCCATGAGGCTTTGGGATCTGTTATCATATTTCCCTTCTCTTAAAAACAAGAACAATCATATTTCTCTTCCTTTTTCTGATATGTGTCCAGCAAGAATGAGATCATGTATTACAATTCATGATGGTTGAATATTTATTTTCTACTAATAAAAGTATATTAAAAATATTAATAGGAAGTCTGGAATTGTCCTTAAACGTCTATTTACTTATAACCCTTTAAGGAATTGGAGAAGAAACTGTGATCGAGTGCCAGGGTGCTGCTAAGTGCCCCCAAAGATTTGGTTCTGTTCTGCATTTACAAAATTTCTGATGTTTGCATAAGTCATTCATTCTCATTGTACACTTACCCCAGGAATCCTTTTCATTAGCCTACTTGAAGTGATTCTTGGTAAATGAAATAAATACATTACCCTTTTCTGCCCTTTCTGTTCTTCACAGCACACCCCACATTTCCATTCTCAAACATAATGGAGAAGAGAGGTGAGCTTGAAGCTTGGAACTTTCCTTTCAAAATAAGTAAAATCAATCTTTTTCAAACTATGTTTACCAGAGAGCTGGAGTGGGGAGAGGAGAAGTTCCTTTTACCTGAAATAGTGCCACATCTATAGAGGCTGGTACCTTCCAAAGATTAGCATGGCTCCTGAACAATGATGACACATCGTTCAGGAAGTGTTCCTTATTTTTTCTTAGGTAAACTATGGACTTTAGGATTATGATGTGTCAAGGTAGGTTCATCCTTAGTAAAAACTGTATCACTCTGGTGAGTGGTGTTGATAACGAGAAAGGCCGTTCAAGTGTGGGGCAGAGGGTATATGAGAAATTTCTGTACATTCCTCTTGATTTTACTGCAAATCTAAAACTGCTCTAAACTAAACTATAAGAAAAAACTGGTATCTTATGATTATTTATGTGTTTTCTTGGCAAAGAAATTTAAGTATTAATAATGATTAAGTTGATGGAATTTGAAAAGTTACAGACCTATAATTGTCTTTACCTCACCTTTTCTCTTACTGGTTAAGATCACATGAGGGCTGTGCTTTGGTCAAAAGCATATATTTATGACCAGCCAACTGACTGTAATGTCACTTGGGGTAGAAGATGTCTCTGCTTAAATTAGGAATTTCAGATACTAATTCAAATCATGAGTGACAGGCACTGTTCACAAAACTACCAAAGACATTCCCACCCCACATTTCTCCCTCCACCCACCTCCCGTGATCCCCACCCGCAAACGCATGCATATGCACAAGCTCAATATAACACAACAGACACAGAATTTGGTTCAGGTATTTGGGGGAGAGCTTTGATCTTGGAAAGGTAGGGCTGGCCACAGTCTGTGGTGAACGGGTGGGCATGAAACCAATTCTGGTTAATGAAACATTAAGAGGAAGGCTTATGTTTCTGGGAGTTTCAGAAAAAGATGTTTTCCTCCGAGCAGGAGACTGCCAAAGTTCTTTAGCCCCCATAGCACCCTGCTTCCTTCCTGCCTTTGAACATGTCTGTGTGAGGGTGTAGTGCCTGACACACCTACAGACAGACATCCTGCAAACCTGAAGGGAGGTCAAGAGACTCCCCTAAACCCAGGATCTGACACTGAATTGGTGCTAACCGGAAGCCAGCGGTCCCTACCAGCACCTACCACATGCCACCTGGTTATATGACGGGAAAAAAGCCTCTTTTAGTGAAGCAGCTAGCAGTGGAGTATTGTGTTATTTACAGCTTAAAATACTGCATGATGCAATGAAGGTACTGGCCTCCAAGTGGGCTGATTGTGCAGAATTAAATGAAAAAACTCATGCTAAATCACACTCTTATTTCAAATCCACCTTGACACTCCGCTGCTGGTCCAGCTTAAGAATATTTAAATAGTAATGGAGTAGATTTGGTCAGCCTTAAGTTAAATTTGTTATTTGTGAGAATATAGAATATTTATTATTCTGAAAAAAATCACTAAAAGTTATTGCTTCTCTTAAAAATGTGTCAAAAGATAGAGAATTCTAATTTTTCATGTGACTTTTTAATATTTACTATAGCCAGTGTAACAGTCATATAGTAAAACTAGCTCGAGTGGATGGCATGGACAATGTCCGGAAGGCCTCCCACAGCAGTGGCTCATCCTTAAGAAGAGTGATTAATTTCCTAATCCAGCTTTCTATAGCATTTAGGACTTGGTGAGACTCCTTGAGAACAGTTTATAACAATAAAACCTGTTTGCTTTTTTTTTAAAATTTAGTATAGTCCAGAATCTGCTATGGGTTTTACATTATCGATATAATCCAGAAACTGTCACGGGTTTTACGTGCATTATCTTATTTAACCCTTGAATATCCAAACATTGCACTTGCACGAGGCCACACAATAAATGGTAGAAGTCAGTCAGGTCTCCTGACACCAAAGCCCCTCTCCCAACAGCAGGCTACAGCTGCAGGCAGTTACCTTATTCACAACCTTCCGTCTTAACAACCTCTGCAGCAGGCCCTGCATGGGCTCGCTGTCCCACCGCAGCTGCACCCAGCGGAAATGCTGCTGCACCAGCAGGTCGGAGCCCTGGAGGCAGGCCTTGGCAACAGTGCCCATCAGAAAGCAGTTTTCATGAAAGTAGTAATATTCCGACGTTCCATTTCCTAAAACAAACCAGAAGCAAAAGTCCGACTTCGGCAAGCCATATTATGAGACAAATGCAAATTAAAATAAGTCAAAGAAAGAATATGAAGTACAACGTGTACTCTGGGGAACAGCAAGAATAAAATGACCCCACAGGACCCCCTGCTTGTCAGCATAGTCTGGTCTTTACCTTTTTGAAAAGTACAGGGGCTTTCAGTGCTGCGATTTTCCAGAGGTGCCAAAAAGTCCCCCAACAACTCAGACAATGAAGATTTTTCCAAATTCTCTAAGATGATGATGATTTTCTTGTTAACAGGAGATTGCTTCACTGGGATCAGACAAGCTGTGGTCAGAAAGGAAATTCCATGATTAAAGCAGTTATAAAAACTTATATGAATTGGTAAAAATTACAAAGTCTGAAGATACAAAGTATTAGCAAACGTGTGACACAATGAAGAAGCTCTTTAAGTGCTGGGGGAACATAAGAACTCTGGCAAACAGTTTGGCACTATTTAATACAGTTGAAGACACACACACACACACACACACACACACACACACACACACACACACACCACCCCCCATCCACTACTAGTTTCATAAGAGATCTCCAACAGAATTGACCCAACTATCCACCAACAATAGAATAAATAGTATATTCATGTAATGGATATGAAAGTGAACAAATGACACCATAAGCAACAACATGAAGGACTTTCATGACAATAAATAAAGAAGCAAATTTCAAAAGGATACATACAATGATTTAATCATGTAAAGTTCAAACATGTATAACGTTACGTATATAATTTATATGTAAATTGTACTTGAGCGAGTATAATTTTAAGGATTAATACATTGGTAGTAAAACTAAAAAGAAAAGCAAAGAAATGATTATCACGAAATACAGTCTAATGGTTAACTGTGTCAGGAAGGGTTTGTGGACAGAGACAGGGGCACGTGGGCACATTTGGAAGCTGAGAACATTCTAGTTCTCTGCCTGGTCAGTGGTTAAATGATTGTTTTATTTTAAAGTATTCATTGATCTATAAATATGTACGTAGTATTTTATAGATGTATATTTCAAAATACAAAAAGTCAAAACCCCTGAAATGACCTTTAAATTTCATATAAATGATAAAACATTCATACAAGTATGGAGACAGTACCTCAGGGAGATAAGCAGACCTCCCCTTTCCTTTTACAGATTTCAGAGAGATTACAGTGATCTGACTAAGGTTTCAGGACAGTAGTAACAAGGGATTAAAATCTAGACTTGAGTCTTATTTTAGTGATCCTCCACTAAAGATGGCCAGACTGAATTGCATATCAACCCCAAACGAAAGATGGGAAATAAGTGTACTTGGAACAGTGCCTCACATTCAGTAAGTACTCAAATGTTACGAATGTTGCAGTTAAAATGTACATAGTATTTTACTTATTGTATTATCAATAAATTAATAAAAAATTAAAATCCCTTTTTAATTTTTAAAAGATTCTAAGGGCTCTAGTCTTAGACAATTTAACCTTGAAAAAAACGATCAATTTAAAATACTTGGGTAATTTTGTCAAGCATTCCACTTTTCATAAATACTCATGATAGTATTCTATACTCCATTCTTCCTTGTTACTACACGCACAATGCATTTTCACTTTCAAAAGAATGCCTTGAACAATGTAAATGAATCTCTTCTGAGACTAAAATAGCTCTTCTAGATGCTATGAAGCTTTAAAAATCAGAAGACTAGAAACAATAACATCCATCTCTCAACTTGGATGCATTTGTATGGGCCGTTACACAAGTGTCTGGTGTGAACTGAATCCACTTTAACACCGTTTCCAGTAAAAAGTGCTAAAATACTATGTTTCTCAGGGTTTAAATATTCTTTCAGAAATATATTTATTATGGAAATATGATAAATCTATAGTTTGTTAAAACAATGATGATAAATCAGTAATAAAAAATAGACCAGGTTGAATGGTTTATGTGTATGCTTTCCTGAAACTAAGGACTTAAAACCTCCAGTTTTTCCTTGATTTGTGTTAACTGTCTGGCTACTCCAGTGGTCGTGAAGCTCCTGTGTCCAGCCAGCATCTGTCTGTAGGAATGTGTTTCTCCAGTGCCCCTTCGCTGGATGTCCTGTGCTAAGTGCTACGGCATACTGGAGGTGACTGATTCTCTTTGTGGGGATGTGGTTTTTTAAACTAGACCTATTATGAGGAGTGGCATCTTAATAGGTCAACAGGTTAGCAGAAGGCTTTCTACGGGTAACAAATGGCCAGGGAGAAAACAGAGGCTGGGAAGGGCTTGGTCCTAGAAAGGTCAGAATAGCTGCAAGAGTGGTACGCACGACAGTGACCTTAAAGCTGGTACCTCCCTCCAGTCAGGACTGGCTGGGGCTTGGGCGGAGCCACATCAGTGAATTTTTTTAAACCATGTATGGTGATGGATGTTAAGTAGACTTACTGTGGCTATCATTTTGCAATATATATACAAATATTGAATCATGAAATTAATGTTATATATCAATTATATCTCAATTAAAAATAAAATTTTAAAAATACTTCATTTAAAAAATCCAATTAATTCTGTCTTTATGTTCTATCATCAACTACTCCCTTATTGACTCCTGTACTTTCTAATCTTACTTCTTTCTGCTTCCACTCCAAACAAGTTCTTCTACTTGCTGACACTTGAATATGACAAGCATCTCCTTTTTCTTTGCCCATGCTATTTCCTATATCCAGAAATTCACCAATTTTTTCAGCAAATAATCACTGGCAATCAGTGTGCATGTGAAGTAAAAAAATAAGCTATACATTACTAGCCTTCAGAGAGGTCACAATACAATATGTGTGTGGGCCAAGGCAAAGCTCAAATAATACCCTCACTGGCTTGACCTATAATACCACACGCAAATAATACCCTCACTGGCTTGAACAGTCTACTGCTGTTCATTAAAAGGAGTTGTATCCAGAGAGATCAGAGAAGCCTTTATTTGAGGAGTCTTTATGGCATCTTAACAGGGACTTTTCCTGTCATTTCCAGAAAGGCAGAGACCATATCTATTTTAATCAGTACTGTATAATGTAGTACTTTGCATAGTACCTGCCATGTGGTCATGGTAGTGTGTGTACTGGGAGTTTGTATATTTACTCTGTAATCATAGATGAAAGCTACAGCACAAACAAAGACATGGAGAGTGGAAAAGCAAAGGACACGTAAGGAAGAAACACCAACTTCTGCTGGAGCACAGACATCTATTAAAAAAAAGGGGGGCAGATATTTCAAAGACGACTTAGAAATGGCCAACAGGTACATGGAAAAGATGCTTGATATCATTAATCTTCAAGGAAATGCAAATCAAAATCCCAATGAGGCATCATCTCATGCCTGTTAGAATGGCTATCATCAAAAAGACAAGAGATAAGTGTTGGCAAGGATGTGGACAAAAGGGAACCCATATGCACTGGTGGGGGGAATTGGTGCAGCTACTATGGAAAACAGTGTGGCAGGTCCTTAAAAAGTTCAAAACAGAACTACCATATGACCCAGAATTTCTGCTTCTGGATATTCATCCAAAGGAAAGGAAATCACTATCTCTAAAAGCCATATGCACCCCCCTGATCATTTCAGCATTATTTACAAAAGCCAAAACATGGTAGCAACCTAAGTGTCCATCATCAGATAAATGAATAAAGAAAATATGGTACACATATACAAAGAAATACTATTCAGCCATAAGAAAGAAGGAAATCTTGCAATTTGTAGCAACATGGATGGACATTGAGGGAATTATGCTAAGTAAGATAAGTCAGACGAAGAAA
>NW_011889361.1:70136-75986 GCF_000151845.1 Pteropus vampyrus | reverse complement strand
AGATAAATGAATAAAGAAAATATGGTACACATATACAAAGAAATACTATTCAGCCATAAGAAAGAAGGAAATCTTGCAATTTGTAGCAACATGGATGGACATTGAGGGAATTATGCTAAGTAAGATAAGTCAGACGAAGAAAGTCAAATACTGTATAATTTCACTTATATGTGAAATCTAAAAAAGCTGAACTCATAGAAACAGAAAGTGGAATGGTGGTTAGTAGGGGGTGGGGGAAATGAGATGCTGGTCAAAGGGTACAAACTTTCAATTATAAAGTGAATAAGTTTTAGGGATCTAATGTAGAGCATGGTGAGTACAGTTAACAATACATTAATATACATTTGAAAGAGAGTAGAACTTAAATATTCTCACCACAAAAAAGAAACAGTAATTACATGAGGTGATGGCAGTATTAGTTACTGCTATGGCGGTTGTCATTTTGCAATGTATAAGTGTATCAAATCAACACATTACACACTACAACCATATACAATGTTATATTTCGATTAAAAGAAATAAGGGGTCAGATAAGCAAATCAGGTGATCAGTGTCCTAGAATGAAAGGCCTTGAATGGCACTGACTTAGTTCAGTGGGCAATAAAGGGATGTGGGGGCAGGAATCACTGAGAGCTTTTATTAGACTCTGGTGGCCTGTGAAAGAGATACAGGGAGAAGCAGTAGGCAAAATAGCCATTTACAGGAAAGGAGAGAGATACAGGAAAAGGGGGCATAAAGTAACGTGGTGCCAATACAGATGGATGAAAAAGGCACACTGAGACCAACCTGGCAGGACATGACCAGGGACCAGCTGTGGGACAGAGGTGAGGGGTCCATGAATAAGAGGGCCTCGGGGTTCTATGTGGTCCTCTTATTACTTTAAAAATTGAAATAGTTGACCATACTGAGAAAACGAAACTCTAAATTTTCACATAAAAACCTGGATTTCTGGCTTCTTCCTAAAAGTCACAAGACCTTATGACACTGAATCTTCACTTCTGCCAGCAACGAAGTGCTGGAGCTAAGAGCTGCCCTCAGGTAGATGGAGATGTGCCTCCTCCCCCGCCCCTCCAGCCCCATCCAGCCTGATCTACCCCTTAATGCGGCTTGTTGGCACTTGTGGCCATTTAGGTTTTTAAGCTTGCCAACAAGACCTGAGTTTCAAGTGTGAGGGACCGAAAGACTTGTGCCGCTCACCAAACCTGGAAACCAGAAGAGGAGCTCTTTTTAAGAAGACGCTCCCCACAGATTCAGAAGTGCTGAGTCATCTACCTTGCATCCCTCATGACCTAATTCGCGACTCTCTGATCTTAGCTCTCTAAGCTTCAGAGGATGGAATTCAGTCTGTAGGTGCTACCCACCTGATAGGGAGAAAATGAAATATTTTAGCTTCTCACTTTGAGATAAAACAAGACCAAGTTGAGAAGAATGCTGGAGCTTTTGTTATATAACTAAGGGGGAAACAGGAATTTTGGCACAGTCGAGGTTATAAGCAGTGGCTGGCAGTGATGAAGGTCAGGGTCAGGAGCTAGATGCTGGGGTTTGAGTCTTGCTCCTACTGTGTCCTAGCTGTGGGATCTTTGGGTAGAGTACTTCACCTCTTGTCTCAAGTGTTTCATGTTTGTACAGCAGGATGTGTAGTACAGAGCCTACCAGAGTAGGAGCTTAATAAACGTTAGCTATTATCACTAATATCTTCAGAGAAAACAACTTTCTGTAGTTAACTTTCACTAGTTTCGAGCCAAAAGCTGGCCTAGGTACTACAGCAACATTCAGATTCCAGTGGGACTGTTCTGTACCCAAAATGTGCTTCTCAGTTTCGCTCCAAACCTGCCTCTTAATTTTATTTCTTGACTTAGGAACTGCTCGTCACTTCCTTCTTCCTCAGCCTAGTCAAGAGTTGCCCTAGCCACAAGATGTCATGCTTAATCATGGCTCCAAAGATAAGAAGTACCCCTCTCCCTAAAAGGGAGATTTGAATTTGCTTTTCAAATCATCCTTCATGGATCTTGCAACCGCCTGCCTCCTTCACATGCTGCCTGGGGCTCGCTGGCTCCAAGTCCTTGGAGACTGGAGTCTGGTCCATTTCAGTTTGGTGTCACAGTCACTAGTCATGCTATGCTATGTGGAGTTATGCTAACTTCACTTGTGGGAAAGCTTGAAGTCTTAAGCTCTAAAGCCTAAGATAGAAAATTCATGAAAATATTATATTAACAAACATATTTAATCCTGGTTCTGCCACCAGGATTAAATATTTGTGACAATTATATAGTTGTGACAAGTTATTGAATGAAATCTTTGTGCCTGTTTCCTCACCTTTGAAATGGATATAGTGATACCTACTTGCATAGTGCTGTCATGGAAATTAAATGAGTTAATGCATATAACATGTTTAGTGAAGTGCCAGTCAATAGCATACTAAGGGTGAGGTGAAGAACGTAGTTACCCTAGTTTCAGCAATAAGGGGTACTTTGATTGTAGAGAATTTGTGAATAATATTAAAATTTACCATAACTGATCTGCTTTTTATTATCACCATGCAATTCTAAATAGCATCAGTGATGCGACACGAGTCCATCTAGGGCAAACTGCTCCCACCGCCTTCTCCTGTGGTATACCTACCTCTGCTGCCGGTTATAGTGTGCTCACAATGCATAATGAGTTATAAACAAAAGATGAAAAAAGAAGAAAATGCATTGTACTTACTGTACGTCCTGCACAGTACGTGAATGAGATGGGGGTGAGGGTGATAAAAGTCAATTAAAATCTTGAGACAGTTTTTGAGATTTGGAATATTAGAGAAAGCAACCACAGAATATTGCCATAACCAGGCACACATTTGAAATCTTGTGTATAGTTCAAGAAGTCATGGAAATAATTTTTTGCAAGTATTCACCTGGGTTCCCGATTTTCATCCCATAGTTGCTAAATAATTGAAAAGCTGACTTAAATTTATCCTCGAGCAACGAATTTTGTTTTCTTTTAATGGCACCACTGAAGGGCATGCCTTTTGGTTATCACAATTCACTCTGCATTTGAAATGGTCTTACCATTAGTAATGAACAGGTCTACCAGCTGTTCCTTGGAGAAATCAGCATCTACTTCAGCTCTTACTATTTCACAGGAGAATCCTGCAGCCATTTGTCTGTGCTATGATAGGAAACAGACTGGTTAGTTCTATACGCGTTCGAGTTATCAAAGAAAAGGAGAGGGTACGTGAGCAATCAATACCTTCATGCAGAGTGCAAGCTGATGTGCTATGTAGTCTTGCAAGCTTCCTTCTGGGCCGTGGAAAATGACATTATGATATTGCTCCACCTATTGATAAACCAAGAAGAGACCGTAGGTGAAAATGCCAAGTTCAGAAGAGGAAAAAAAAAGTGGTACACAAATGTGACATTCCCTTTCTGACTGTCCTCAGCCTTTCAAAAGATTAAAGATACTATTTTAGGAATTAGCTTCATTCACTGGGCATGTTGAATGTTGTCTTTTGTTTTAATGTGAAACACTGGCAAATACTGCATTTATATTTTACACAGTATTTTTTATAGTATTTATACATTCATAGCAAGAGATGGCATTCTATGAAGAAGCATACTTCTTCTTCCCCCTATTTTCTACAGTTGAGGTTCAGTATATTAGCTGGGAACATAGTTCTTAGTGAGTGTATTGTGTCCTTTGCAGATGTTCTGTAACTTTTTTCTTTACTATCCTTTGCAGATGCTCTGCGGTTTGAGTTTTCCTAATGCTTATTTTATGTATTGGTGATTAAAATAGCAATGAATTTCATTAAGAGAATTTTGGAAAATATAAAGAAACATGAAGAAGCAGAGTGCAAATCACTGAAGAAACCACCGTAAATATGTTTCCTTCTAGTTTTTCTTCGCAAAGTTGATGTGTGTGTATTTATGTGTTTTTTAAGGACACGCGAGTGTAATCTTTTTGTAGCTGTTGTATAGCAGAGAATATTTTTGTGTTGACTTTTTCTACAAAAGATATCTGGATGAGTATAAAATTCTTTTATCAATTCTCAGTATTATTCCATTCTGGAATTTGGTGTTTCAAAGAAGTCTTGGTAAAGATTGATCACTTTGTAAAAAAGAAAATCTCCTACGTGTATACCTATAGGATTTAAAAAAACCTTTATACTTATGTATAAGGACACTTCATCTGAGAACATGTAGACATGTAGCATGCACTGGGATGGAAAGCCAATGACCTACATGTTTGGAGCAAGATGTGGAAGGAAAGTCATTCTCCTACCTCCATCACACCAGGGACAAGCTCCCGCACCCAGCCCATGTGCTTGACAGAAGTATCTTCTTGAAAAGGTCTTGAAGAAGAGATCCTGAGCAGGAGAAGTGCCAACCTAATCTGTCCAGTGGATGTAGCTCATGTATGAAGATTGAGCCACCAGACTTAGAGAACTTTTTAACACAAAAGGGTCTGTTCTCTCTTTACACTTTGGAGTAGAACAATGTAAGGATACATGTGTATGTGTATCTTTGAGCTGTTATTGTTCTATTGTGCTCTGATAGGTTGTCCCTTTGAGATCATAGGGAAGGCCACATCCTTGAAGGTGGCAGGGGTGGACTTCTGTGAAGACAGTGAATATGCCCCTGGCTCATGCAGGAAGAGGCGATTTTGGGATATGAAAGAAAGGCTTGAGGGAAAGACATTAGCATAGAAAAGAGGAAACTCCTTCCTTACCTGGGGCCTTAAGACTTGAGCTTTGGCCTCTAAGGAGACCAAGACATACTTAAAAGAATTCCTGGAAAGTGGTGGAAAACCAGGCTTAACCATCAGGTGTCAGACAAAAAGCTAAAGAAGGAAGTGGTCCTTTAAGGGGCCCCTTGATGTTGAACTTGGGACTGGGTTTTAGGCTCTGAAAGACAACATAGCTGGTAGCCACTGGTGATTTTCTGATTTCGAATGCTATTCAACTATTGCTAAGCCTTCGATAAAGAAGGAAGCAGTTGGAGTCACACTGTAGCTAGGGAAGCAACAGGAGTGGCATGCCTGGAAGAAACATGACAGTGCCTATAGCTGCCCAAAGAACGTCAACATCCTAAGGCCACAGGATGTACGCAGTGGTGGCTGGCCAGGGCTGTTTCCTGTGGTACTGCGGTGGGGGGCGGGGGGGGAGGAGGGGTCTGTGTGCCAAGCAATGGTAGAGGTGCCATCAAAGACCAACACTGGGACAGGAAGTCCCCCAGAGACATGACAGAGAGAATATGCTAGAAAGTTCAGCTGAGGTTCTGCTTCTAGGCAGTGAGGCTATGAAGCCACAAGACTGCAGAGGCAAATTATTATTAAAAAAGAATTATTAAAGAATGATCTGTTCTGAATTGCACTTATGAGATGTACAAGCTTGGGGATATACAAATTGTACCTGTAATGAAAACATGTTGTCCAGATTTGCCTAGTTGTGGCCTGTTTCTCATATTTAAATTGAACATAGTAAATCCTTTCCATATGCATAGTCAGACCTTTTGACTATGAAATGACTGAGAAAATTTTTCTTCTGTTTTTGGTAATTTCTCCTCTTCTAGTTCTCTTATTTCTAAGGAACACCTATCATGCTTAAGTTCCCTTACTGTACTCTGTGAAGACATCTGTCCCCTTGTCACTATTATAACTCTGTCCTCTTCTACATTTGGGAAGAGCTCAAATTAGTCTCTTACAACAGCAGTCCCCAACCTTTATGGCACCAGTGACCGGTGCTCATATGAGAATCTAATGCCTGATGATCTGAGGTGGAGCTGAGGCAGTAATGCTGGTGCTGGGAAGTGGCTGCAAATACAGATGAAGCTTCGCTGGCTTGCCTGCTGCTCACCTCCTGCTGTGTGA
>NW_011889361.1:65129-70086 GCF_000151845.1 Pteropus vampyrus | reverse complement strand
AGTAAATCCTTTCCATATGCATAGTCAGACCTTTTGACTATGAAATGACTGAGAAAATTTTTCTTCTGTTTTTGGTAATTTCTCCTCTTCTAGTTCTCTTATTTCTAAGGAACACCTATCATGCTTAAGTTCCCTTACTGTACTCTGTGAAGACATCTGTCCCCTTGTCACTATTATAACTCTGTCCTCTTCTACATTTGGGAAGAGCTCAAATTAGTCTCTTACAACAGCAGTCCCCAACCTTTATGGCACCAGTGACCGGTGCTCATATGAGAATCTAATGCCTGATGATCTGAGGTGGAGCTGAGGCAGTAATGCTGGTGCTGGGAAGTGGCTGCAAATACAGATGAAGCTTCGCTGGCTTGCCTGCTGCTCACCTCCTGCTGTGTGATCCGGTTCCTAACAGACCACAGATGGGTACCAGTCTGTGGCCTGGGGGTTAGGGACTCCTGTTTTACAACACTGAAAAGAACATCCACTATCTCACTTCTGCTCTTTATTGTCTCAAGTGCATTTTTAATGACGTCATTGCCTTTTTAGTTGTTCTTATAGTTCCTTACCTTGTCCATTCATCTCCTTTCCAACACTTTTAATCTTGGCCCGACCTCTACCATGGCTTTCTTGCTCTGCTTTCATAGTCTATCCCCTTGCATTCTCTAGAGAATGAACATAAGTTTCCACACTTTTTTTCCTGTTTTTTTTTTCTTCTAGTAATTCTTAAGGTGTGTTCTTCCGAATGTTTTCAGAATAATAACTTTGTTCTGTTCTGCAGTATTCTACCTAGGTATATGTTAACTTTGTATTAGTATTTATGGACTGGAGAAATCATAGAAAGAATTTTGCAGTAAAGCAGGATGTGTGGATCATCACTGGCTTCACTCACTGTCTGCTAGGATTTTACCTGAATCTCTGTCTTAGGTCATTGGGTGGGTGTCTATAGTTTCTAGTTAAACTCCAGGACCCAGCACTGGCTGCAGTGGGCTAAACTCCTGTTGTCCACCACAGCAGAAAAATGCATGAGATAAACTGCAATCCCAAGAAGCAGGATGCTCCTGCATCCCTCCCGCTGACAGTGCCCAGATGCAGCACAGTCTTCACCAAAGCCCATCAACTTCCTGTCCAGGTATTTCCAGGAGCTTTCATCTGTGAATGGATGTGGAAGGACCTGTATTGACAGGGGTGGAGGAGAATATCATGGTGGTACAGCTGCAAAGAGCAGAATCTATGCAGTAAAGCACATATGCTCAATTTTCTAACTGGTGTAAATCTTACTTTTTTGAATATTAGTAACATGATAATAAGAAGGATAAGGAAAGTATTTTCCTATTTAATTTCTGGCAAGCCTCAAATAAGTGGGTCTAACATTCTCTTGCCCCAAAATGCAGTGGAATTTTTTTCTAGATTCTTACCAAAGGGATACGTCAGTTCTACTTTTCTCTGTTATTGTGAAGTTTTCTTACTTTTCAAAAGTACTTCAGTGGGAAATTGTGTGTTAGGTACTGCTAGCTTGGTGCAATTTTAAACCAGAAGTCTTGAGATCTCCAAATTAATCCCAAACTGCCATGACTTATTGGTAGAAACTCTCTAACAAGGAATGGATTGTTTCACATAAGTGAAACAGAATACAAATTTTCAAGATTTACTGAATATTCTACCCATGAGATTTTCAAGTAGCACTGCTATTTAATCTTGTCTCACTTCTGAAAACAAAAGTGCTATTCTTTACAGCCACCCTGTCAAACTGGCTATGCTTTCTTAAGATTGATTTTGAAATCATATAACAGTAAGAGACCAGCTTCATCGATGAGCTATCTTCAATTTCAACACCCCATTTGTTCTCAGATTGTAGGTTTTTAAAAAATACAGGCAGGAAATATTCAATTTAAAATTTCATTGCAAAGGCCATTCACTAGCAGTAAGCATTGTGTGTTCATATAGTCTAATATCTTTTGTGGAAAATGGTAATATATATGTAAGTGAACTAAATAGTAAATAAAGAGGAAAACAAATGTATAGATTTTCAGACTATTCATATATTCTAATGCACTCATTCTATTAGTAGGTTTCTCCTCATTTCAGATATTATCAATTTTTGTTTATGGCACTTTGTTCTATCTAGTCAAATGATATAGTTGTGTTGGTTACCATTTAAATTCTGAATCAAAAAAAATTAATTATTGGGAGCCTGTTGCTCTGCTGAGACTGGCACAAACATGCAAAGTTAGGCAAAAAAAAATATATTTATCTGTTCCAGTGTTATCATATTACATTTCTCCAAATACACGAGATCTGAGGCATAATAAATATACATGCTCCATGCTTCCAGCAGAGGGCTCTGAAGTTAGATAGATACATAGATAGGTAGAGATGGACATACAGACAGGTAAGCACAGTTTTAGGGCCAGAAGTAAATATTTTAAGTGTGTTAAAAGGAAATCTGTTCTTTGAAAAAGAAAATCAAACAACTTCTAAAAGGTGAACTGTAGTTGTCAGAATTATCCTCTAAGTGCACACTTACAGTGTGATATTTTCGCTTATTAGTAGAGGGACACTGGCCTTATTATCACAACTGGTACCAATCCCTTTTATTCCTGTGTCTTCAGAGCCTATTCAGGAAGTTCTTATCACATGTCAATTAGCGCTTTGTGAGGCAAATGAATTCAGGATTCAAAGGGAACAATGACCTTAACGAAGGCCCAGCTATCCCTTAATTTTTTTCCCTCCACAGTGTTTTTCTGCAAAATGGAGTTTAGAGAGGAGCTGTCGTCTTCACTGTGGTCAACGTGGCACCTGTAATGAGTTTTCAGACTTGTGGCATTATTTTAAAGCAATAAACTTCACCTTTTATTTGGAGTTTCATTTGTCAAGAGTCTGAGGAAAAGCTTCTACTGTCCTGAGAGTTTTAGGCCAGGTTGCACTGAGATGATGAACTCAAAAGAGAATGAAAAATAAAAGGTCTTTACCAAGCCAATAAAATTGGGATGGCTATAGCTTAAAGTGTCATGTTATAGCAAGGACTTTCATTCTGATGTCTTCTGACATTCAATTTTAAAGTACTAATTTATATATGACTTTAGAGGCACAGATAATAGTTACTGTCAATTTTTTCACACAAAATCCCATAAACAACACTGGCATGTCCAGCATCAGGGAAGACACAAAACTGGAGTTCTTCACGTTAAAAAGGGTTTTAAGCATTTGCTGAGGTCCCTCTTAATAGGTAGGTATAATAATAAAACTCAAGAGGAATTATAGGTCACATACAGAGAAAGACACACACACTGTTTTTAAAAATTACCTTACTGAAACTGTAAAAGCCAAGATCAGATTTGGTTACTAACTTCAAATTAATGTAGGCCTTCATTCATTAATACAGACATAACAACGTGGGTATCATAGCTATTAAAAAAATTAAACTATAAGATATAACTTTGGGACATACCCCCCCTTGTCACCCAGCCTCTTGCACTGATGAACTCTCGCTGCTCCAGACCTCCTCTGCGCTAACACATGTCCTACTGGCCAAGTTCTTCTTCTACTGCAGCTAGAAGAGCCGAAAGGTCCACTGGTATTGGAGCCTCCTCTTCCTCATACCTGGGAACCCGCCTCCTCCTTCCACTGCGACCTTCCCCAGCCTCGCTCTTCCACGCTTTGAAAAAGATCAGGCTATACCTGGTCATCTGCTAAAGAAGCTAATGGAGCTCTGGTGGGCCATCTTAGATAGCCATCATTTATGACATTTTTATGGGAACGTAGCAGATTTATTTGGGGAATGTATAAAGAATAAGAAAAATCTCCTAGCAAGGATTTTTGTGATTAGCATGGCACATATCGGAGTGGACAGACAATAGATAGAAGAACCTCAAGAATTATATCCTGGGGGATTCAGAGTACTACATTTTAAAATAGGGCTCAGATTAGGGCAACCTATTTAAGTATTTTTCTAAAATAATATTCATAGTCACTGAATTATTAAAATAAAGTTATGAATAAGCTAATAAAAATTGCAAATTGAGAGAAAAGTTTGTTAATGCAAAAAGTTCAACTATTGTTATTAGTGACTGAAAACTCAAATTTAAGTTAAATGTTTCCTTATTAACTGAAGAACGGAGATTTAAATTTTACTTGTATTATTTTAAATATTCAATGAGAATATTTAAAAGCTATATTATTTTAAATATTCAATGAGAATATTTAAAAGCTACATCATTTTTAAAAAGCCCGATTTAAAGTCCTCACTCCATGTGGTTTTTAAGGGCTTTAATATATGCATTTATACAATACATTTGCACACAGTAAAAACTGGTTACTGCAATTCTTTTTTTAACCAGTAGGTTAAAAACTAGTATAAACTGATTACATGCATGAAAATGGAACACAGCCTTGGTTCAACTCTAGCTTCCGCCACTTACTTGCCAAGGACCTTGGGCAAATTACTATTGAGTCTTGGTTTATTCACCTGTAACATGAGAGTCACTGGTTAAGTAACTCACAGAATAATTAAATGACAAAATCTCTATACTTAGAGCAGAGCCTAACATATAAAAATACTCAATAAAAGTCAGATATTAGTAGGTTTGCATATATTACATAGATTGTCAACAATTCAAAAACACATCGGCATGCCTATAATTATTGTGGCACTAAGTATATATGTTACTCTCTGGCCAAATCCTACCAGTTGCTTCCTATTGTACCTGGAATAAAATTTAAAAGCCCTTGCCATGGTCCTGCATGATCTAGTTTCTGGTTATCTCTCAGAAATCAGTGCCAGTCTAGATACTTTGGTACCTGCCATTCCCTCTGCTTTAAATACCCTCCATAAGAATACTGCCTTCACTTCATTTCATCTTCTGTTCACATCACCACAGTAAGTTCTTCCCTACCAGCTCCATCCCAAAGCTCTTTCTGCCATCCTTTCCACTAGCTCTTTCTCCCCTTATCTGCTTTATTCTTC
>NW_011889361.1:62476-65079 GCF_000151845.1 Pteropus vampyrus | reverse complement strand
ATATGTTACTCTCTGGCCAAATCCTACCAGTTGCTTCCTATTGTACCTGGAATAAAATTTAAAAGCCCTTGCCATGGTCCTGCATGATCTAGTTTCTGGTTATCTCTCAGAAATCAGTGCCAGTCTAGATACTTTGGTACCTGCCATTCCCTCTGCTTTAAATACCCTCCATAAGAATACTGCCTTCACTTCATCTTCTGTTCGCATCACCACAGTAAGTTCTTCCCTACCAGCTCCATCCCAAAGCTCTTTCTGCCATCCTTTCCACTAGCTCTTTCTCCCCTTATCTGCTTTATTCTTCATTATACTTATAATTAGTGCCGGCCTCACGTTACATGTATTTATTCATTTCATTTTCATCTGTCTTCCTCACTAGAATAAAAGCTCCACGCATTTAGGGAGTACATCTTATTTATACATAGCTATACTCTATGTTCCTAAAACTGCCTGCATATAAGAGGCTCTCAATAAACAGTTGTCAAAAAACTGAATTAAATAACTAAACAAGATACACAAATGCATAATACCTGGTCTATATCCTTAAGGGGTTTATAATCTTGTATGAAAGAAGAAACATTGATAACCATTATAATATATTATTATCTTAGTCACTCTAAATTTTGAAGTGATTGCTAAAATGAGTGCTAATTTTTTCTTCACTCAAAAGTTAATTGTTGGATTAAAAAAGCCCTTTGTGTACACTCATTACATGGGAACTAAGGCTAACACCAATGTTAATTTAATCTCTGGTATGTTCGTCATTGGTAGTCAAACTATGTCCTGTGCCTTAGAAGCACACACATAAGTGCACTTGGTATATTCTATATATAATGTGACCAGTAGACATTTCATTTGACAGATCTACTCAGCAAAAGCTAATATACAGTTGTTATTTGGTTGTGATACCTTTATTTATTTTATCATCTAAACTGGTGAATGATAAGCTCTGAGCCAGAACCTCGCCTTGTACAGAGAAACTGAGAAGGGGGAGGAAGGCAAGAAAGTGGTTTCAGAAAGTGACTCTACTGAGAGCCTGAGGCTCACATTCCTGAAAACCAGTTGGTCACACAACTTCAACCTTCACTTAAGCAAAGGAATGAGATCTTCCCATTTTTATAAAACCCTCAGGCTTACTTTGATGCATGAAAGAAAAAAGAGCAAAGAGCAAAGAAAAAAAGTAAAAGTATCAAATTTAGAAGATACCATCTCTCCCAAATTGTAAGGCCTTTGAATGTTTCTATGCTTCTGTGGCTGCCTTTACACAGGTCAGTCCCGACTTTGAGCCCAGGCAGACTACCCGGGGAAGGCTTTTCAATACTTCCTTTCATCAGGGACAAAGACATCAATTCATAGTTAATGGAAACAACTTTCATTAAGGGTCACAGTCAAACCCATTCGTTTTTTAAAAAATTATCCAAATTAAAGCAGTAAACTAAATGATTGTTTACTTAATATTTCACACCATCAGTATTAATTTTAGGTAGGTCTCACACACACAGACACACACAGGTATCAGGGAATACACAATCCTGGCTTTATCACTCACTAACTATATAGGCTTGTAGCTATTTTCTCTCTATTTCCTCATTTATAAAATAGGAGATACTGTCTACCTCACGGGGATGTTTTGAGGAATAAATTAGACATGCACAAACACTTTGCTTATAGCCTGGCATGCATAAGGACTGGACAAATGCAAAGTATTACTTTAATCCGTTTTGTACTGAGAATTTGCTACTTTCTCTTGATAATCATACTCCCCACTTCTTCCTTTTAGTAATGGAACTGCCTAGTATTAGCATAGTAGGGTCACCTGGCAAAAGATCACACTTGTCAGCCATGGGTGGACATGTGTCTATATTCCCGTGGGACATGGTAAGAATGATGTATGTGACTTCCCTGAAAGGAAGCGGCTTGCCCTCCAGGCTCTCTTCCCTCAGGCCACAATCTGGATGTGGACCAAGCCCACATAAGCAAGACCCCAGGGAACAGTGGAGCCCTGAGAGAGAAGGTACACTGGCATAGCCCTGCCCCTCCACCCTCCATGGCTCTCTCACCAGCTGGGGCTTCTATATGTGAGAAAAATAACTTCCATACTGTTTAAGATATAATTTTTTGGTTTCTGTTAAAGTGACCAAATTAATACTCTGTAGCAAGGCATTTTAATACTTATAGCTGTTTTCTTCCATATTTATGTCGAGTCCTTGTTAGGAGAAGACAACCCCCTCCTGCCCAAACTGTAACACTCAAAAGTCACAGGTAGTCTCCAGGTCCAAGCAATGGACACCTGGATAACAGTGACAGAAATCCAGAACTAAGTGAGCAGCAGCCTTCCACAGGGGCAGGGGAGGAGACTGCTGGAGAAGGTAATGGGGTGAGAGCAGGGGGTGGGCGGAGACTCGCACTCCTCTAAACGTAACAATGTGCCAGTGCCAGGGACAGGAGTGTAAGACTCCACTCCCAGCGTCCACCTACCAGCCTGAGGTAGTTCTGCAGCATCTGGAGGGGGATCATAGATGCGTAAGTCACACTACTGAGGCAGCCTTCTTGAGGACCTGTAGGAAAGAAATACACAGAAAGTAAAAACATAGATGACCAAAACA
>NW_011889361.1:52688-62426 GCF_000151845.1 Pteropus vampyrus | reverse complement strand
AATATACAGTTGTTATTTGGTTGTGATACCTTTATTTATTTTATCATCTAAACTGGTGAATGATAAGCTCTGAGCCAGAACCTCGCCTTGTACAGAGAAACTGAGAAGGGGGAGGAAGGCAAGAAAGTGGTTTCAGAAAGTGACTCTACTGAGAGCCTGAGGCTCACATTCCTGAAAACCAGTTGGTCACACAACTTCAACCTTCACTTAAGCAAAGGAATGAGATCTTCCCATTTTTATAAAACCCTCAGGCTTACTTTGATGCATGAAAGAAAAAAGAGCAAAGAGCAAAGAAAAAAAGTAAAAGTATCAAATTTAGAAGATACCATCTCTCCCAAATTGTAAGGCCTTTGAATGTTTCTATGCTTCTGTGACTGCCTTTACACAGGTCAATCCCGACTTTGAGCCCAGGCAGACTACCCGGGGAAGGCTTTTCAATACTTTCTTTCATCAGGGACAAAGACATCAATTCATAGTTAATGGAAACAACTTTCATTAAGGGTCACAGTCAAACCCATTCATTTTTTAAAAAATTATCCAAATTAAAGCAGTAAACTAAATGATTGTTTACTTAATATTTCACACCATCAGTATTAATTTTAGGTAGGTCTCACACACACAGACACACACAGGTATCAGGGAATACACAATCCTGGCTTTATCACTCACTAACTATATAGGCTTGTAGCTATTTTCTCTCTATTTCCTCATTTATAAAATAGGAGATACTGTCTACCTCACGGGGATGTTTTGAGGAATAAATTAGACATGCACAAACACTTTGCTTATAGCCTGGCATGCATAAGGACTGGACAAATGCAAAGTATTACTTTAATCCGTTTTGTACTGAGAATTTGCTACTTTCTCTTGATAATCATACTCCCCACTTCTTCCTTTTAGTAATGGAACTGCCTAGTATTAGCATAGTAGGGTCACCTGGCAAAAGATCACACTTGTCAGCCATGGGTGGACATGTGTCTATATTCCCGTGGGACATGGTAAGAATGATGTATGTGACTTCCCTGAAAGGAAGCGGCTTGCCCTCCAGGCTCTCTTCCCTCAGGCCACAATCTGGATGTGGACCAAGCCCACATAAGCAAGACCCCAGGGAACAGTGGAGCCCTGAGAGAGAAGGTACACTGGCATAGCCCTGCCCCTCCACCCTCCATGGCTCTCTCACCAGCTGGGGCTTCTATATGTGAGAAAAATAACTTCCATACTGTTTAAGATATAATTTTTTGGTTTCTGTTAAAGTGACCAAATTAATACTCTGTAGCAAGGCATTTTAATACTTATAGCTGTTTTCTTCCATATTTATGTCGAGTCCTTGTTAGGAGAAGACAACCCCCTCCTGCCCAAACTGTAACACTCAAAAGTCACAGGTAGTCTCCAGGTCCAAGCAATGACACCTGGATAACAGTGACAGAAATCCAGAACTAAGTGAGCAGCAGCCTTCCACAGGGGCAGGGGAGGAGACTGCTGGAGAAGGTAATGGGCTGAGAGCAGGGGGTGGGCGGAGACTCGCACTCCTCTAAACGTAACAATGTGCCAGTGCCAGGGACAGGAGTGTAAGGCTCCACTCCCAGCGTCCACCTACCAGCCTGAGGTAGTTCTGCAGCATCTGGAGGGGGATCATAGATGCGTAAGTCACACTACTGAGGCAGCCTTCTTGAGGACCTGTAGGAAAGAAATACACAGAAAGTAAAAACATAAATGACCAAAACACAACTGTATCTATCATAAAAGATATAAGGTGTTTGTCGAGCTATATAGGCAGACCTGACACTTGGTCAAGAAGCACCAGTGTGCCTTTACCATAGTGAAAATATTGCAATACGTTGTACTGGCTGGTAAACAGCCACTGCTCCTGGCCTCCCAAGAGCTCCACAGCTGCCCCTTCCTCCCCGGGGAAGCCCACCCACATCTCGTCAGTCATCCAGGTCTCCGATCTCAGCTCCAACATGGTAGCTGGTATCTGCTCTATCACTGGATTCAATATTTTACTGTTTATAAGAAAACATTATTGGAGATAGTTCCAATCCTCAGAAAGTTCTAGCTTTGGCCATCATCAATGCAATCAAGGTCTGGGTTCTCCCTTTAGGTCCATTCTCCAAATCCCCCAGCCACCCAAGTTCTGCTATACTTTCAATACATTGTTTGAACGGAAAGGAATTTTCTAGGATGGTCTCAAAATTTTTTTTTTTAAGATTCCATTCCTAAGTATGGGAAATACATGATGAAATCAGTAGCCTTTTAGAGTTAAGGGCTGAGAAACAGAATTCCTATAGCACTTACTAGCTGTATGACCTTAGACAAAAAAAAAAAAAATCAGACTCCCTGAGCCTTAGTTTTCTGTACATAAAATGACATAAATCATTGGGCTGTTATAAGGATTAAATTTATACTTGTAATGTGCTGTAAACAACAGGGACTAGCACATAGTAGGTACTCACTGAACATTAGCTTGTACCATTATAATATTAATCATATACTGCACTTGACAGTAACGAAAGATACTTCTTTTAACATCATTTCTGTTGCTCTCTCATTGGCACATCAGTTTGGCCTCTGATTTGTTCCTAATGAGAGATGCAATCAAAATCACGGGAATCAACAATCAAGACAGACATCTCTATAGGTGTCAAAAACATGGCTTTTGAGAGATTTCCTCTCCTTAATCAAGGTTCCAACAAACACCTAATTATTTAGTAATGGGAGTCATATATGATGCATGGCTGGAGGAAGCGGGACAAAAACATACAGGTTTAAGAAATGGTACTTCAAAACAATCATGAAGCAAACACTGTGTCAACATTACCTCAGTTTGGAACATCTTTACCTGACAAAAGAACAGTGACCTGCTCTGCTTTATTCTTCTTCATAAAGTCCCATGGGGACTGGGTGAAGCTCTGACCTATTGACCATGGCACCTTTCCTAGTTCAAAAAAAATGAAATGAAAAATGTCAAGAGAAGATTAAAAGTAATTTTTCTTATAAGGGGCAATGCACGATCTTCTCTGTCAGATTCTAAGGAGCTTAAACTGTCAAAAGCACAGACAGAATTTGTGAAGGGTCACACAGGATGAACTCACTATTGTTGCTGAAGGTCAAGAGGAAGACCTTCAAACTACAGGCTTCTCTAAAGCTGTCCTGAGGAGGGGCTGAGAGAAACCTGGAGAGTACAAATACAACTAAATATTTCTAAGGTTAAGTTTTTAAGAGCAAAGCTGATCATATCCTCCGTGATCCTGCAGGGCTTGGTTCACAAAAGCCAAGCACTTTGGATGAGACAACAAGCCCTTTATGATCTGGTCTCTGTCTCCCTTTCCAGCAAATATTCAGATTCAAGAAAAACAAAAACAACAACAAAAAACAAATAACTTCAAGTGTTCAGGGTAAGGCAAGTTTTTTGCAGTCTGGGCTCTCTGCTTGCTCTTACTCAGAAAGGGTTCCACTTGATAAGGTGCCTTCTCTAGGGAGGGGTTAGCAATACAAACTCATTTTCATCTTTGCCCTTCCACAGATCAATTCCTAAATACCTATTCTCGGCATGCCCCCACCACGCATGCACGCCCCACTTGCAACTGTGTTATCTATTGGCCTGGGGTTCTTTTCATCTAGTTTATCAATACAGTAAAAATCACTTGTTATCCATATATTAATAGCAATAATAATGAATAATAATGTAGTTATCGATTAACAAGTGGCTACAGCAGGAACTAAACTAAGCCCTGTACCCACAAAACTCAATGGTTTTAGATCTAAGATGCTACTAGGATGCCCCACCCTCGTTGATGGGCATGGACACTGGAACCATCAAGCCTCAGAGCCTGTTGCTCACAGAGGTAAAGCCGGTGGTAGTGCATATCCATTTGTTTTTGGTGGTTTCCAGATTAGCTGGATGAGGGTTAATGGTGCAGGGCTGTGTCCTTCAAAACATGGCTGTGCTGACTTCATTTATCAGATCCTGGGCCAAACCACACCCTGAACCACACTCCATTGTCTGGGCAAAATGGAATCCTGAGAGCCATTTAGGACTTCCTTTCTTAATGAAATTATTCAATTACCTAATAGTTCTTCCAAAATAAATATGGTAATTTTAATGATCATGCCATAGATCTATAAAATTAAGGTGTTGTGAATAATTTGCTTTAAAATCTAGTGGTAATATATGTTTGGAAAGTGAATTGGCATATGTGAGAGAAGAGAAGAAAACACTCTCTACTATAAGCCGATATATTAATAGCACGGTAAAGCCCACCCTTCCTTAACTGGGGCCATGCTTTTGCAACATGGTGCTATTCAAAGCACATAGCACAAGTACAAATTTGGAGCTGTGTTCAGAACTTGCGCATTAGCAAGCAGCTGCAGTGTGGTTAGTTTCTTGCATTTATCTAGAATAGCAAGCACAATCACAAAGCCTCATCAAGGGCTTTCATGTTCTTTACTCTCTGAGTATTATCTGAGGCATAAAAGCATTTTTATACTAAAAGGCAACATTATGCAATGGATGCATTGTGAATATGCAAGTTTTTCAGAACCAGCAGCTGCCACATGTGAGCTCTGAATGTGTTTAATCAGTGAACTAAGTCTCAGGTTATAAAGCCCATAAACATAACCCCAGAAATTTAGCTTTCTCTTCATCGCAGGACTGCTGATACCTAGCATGATGGATCGCACGCTGCTTGCACCAAGGCCAATACTGGAGTCCGTGGTGTTATTAAACGTCACATCTTCCAAACTCCACCATCCATCAGAAGAGATGGCTTGGAAATGATTTGTCAGAGCTTGACTCACTGCTTTTGAAAAATCATCCCATGATGTCTGTTTGCGGATATTTAAAGCACATATTGTGTTTTCACATTCCAAGTCATCGGAACCATAGTTGCCTGGTTGAATTTCACCCACCGAAATCCTTAAGGGTATTTTAAGAGCATCTGTTGGAAGAATAAGAGAATTAGAAGTGTAAAAAAAAATCCTGATAGAAAAAACAGCAAAACTATTATATAAAATAAGCAGATATGAACATTTTTAAAACAATTCAAAGTGTGGCTATCATATTTCTTTAAATAACATTAATTCAATGTTCTTATACCACAGTAAACTTTGGCTTTACATTTCCTCACATTTCTTTAGAACCACATTGCTTGCTTGAACTGTTTATCTTTCCTCGTATCTTTGGCCTTTTCTACTTCGTTGACTCTTTCCCTTCAGTAAAATTCTCAAGTTCTTTAAAAAATCTGAGACCCTGAATTCTCCATATTGCCCTTTCTCATCTTCATTGATAATGTCAACAAAAAGGCACGTTATAGAACCTTGACATATATAAAAGAAGCCCTAGGCATGAGCCTACAGGGGCTGGGCAGGGCTGCTGAGGACAGGACATTGTGGACATCACCCACAGTGGCAGGTAACAGACACACAGCTGTATAGGTCAGTGTGCTCACGATAGTGGTTTCAGAGTCACACAACCTTGCTCTGAGCCTCAGGGTCAGCCTTCTATTAGCTCTGTGTACTTGCTAAATTGCTATGATCCCTCTATACCTCAACTACTTCTATAAAATGGAAGGAATATTCAATCGAGTTGTTATGAAAAGTCAGTGAACTCATGTTTGGAATGGATTTAACACACTGTTACATGGTAAGTACTAGTAAGAATTTTATAAATGGCAAACAATGCAGTAGAAGCTTGTAAAATGATCTTTCCAACCTGTCTGTGACAGCAAATGACAGATGCCCCACTAAGGTGGGAAGCATCCTCATGCACTTCTGTTCTTATGAACTGAATTATATGCTTATCAAGAGTCTCTTATGGTTATTCCCAAATATTCTATGTCTGTTAACTCATTACTACAATTAAATTAAATATTCTATAAACTGATGAAATTAGTTACTATTCTTATGAAAACTATGTTGAACACTTTTTAGAGAGACTAAATAAAGGGGTTGCTAATGAGGCACTGATGAGACTATTACATAAAATTAGAAAAAAATTTATCTCTAGACAGATACTGTCTTTAGTTTGCTTCCCGAATATGTTTAAATCTTCAAACACTAGAAATCATAGATTTCATAAGTCATTAAAGATGTGGATTGTTCAAACAGGAAGGGTATATGGAACTTCAATCAGTAGAACCAAACTAAAATGAAGACTTCCACCTAGAAGTGGGTGAAAGAATTACTTTGTGTTTTAAAATGTTTAAAAATGCATACTTTTATGTATCCCCTTCTTAAACAAACTTTTCCCAACTAACTAGTGGATTATTTTATTTCCTGGCAATTCTCAGTCCTCGTCTTACTCATCACCAGCGTCTAGCACAACTGATGTCTCTGCTCTCTTCACTCCTACTGGATTTCCTCCTATCTCACTGGTCACTCGTCAATGCTGTTCCTTTGCTGGTCTCAGATTTCTTAATAATAGAGTGCTGCAAAGCTCATTTCTCTTATTCTTTCTACCTATATTCACTTCCTTAGTGATCTCATCTAGTGCCATGACTTTAAATATCATCAATAGACTGCAGACTCTCAGATTTACATATGCAGCTCATATTCATCTCAAGAATTTTTGCTGACTTGACGTCTCCACATAGTCCTAACAGACATCTCAAACTCATACACTCAAAACCGAACTCCTGATCTTCACTAGCAAAATCTGCTTTACCCACAACCCTCCCCTTGACAGGTAACAGCAACTCCATCCTGCCTGTTGCTCAGGCCGAACACCTGGAGGTATCCACAAATCCCCTTTTTCTCACACTTCACTTTCAATCCATCAGGAAGTTTTGTTGGCTCTACCTTCAGCTATATCCAGAATGAAACCACTCCTCACACTTTACTGGCTATAATCCTAGATTCAGCCAGCATTATTGTCTTTTACCTGGATTACTATATTAATGACCTAACAAATCCCCTGCTTCTACCTGTGACTTCTTACAGCCTATGTTCAACAAAGCAGCCACTAAGACTCTTAAAATATACAACAGATCCTGTCACTCTCCTCCACTCAAACACTGACATGGCTCCTCCAAGTCCCTCCGATGGCTACAAATCCCAAAAAGATTGTTCCCCTACGCATCCCATGCTGGAACTTCTCTGACATGTGTTCCTACTTCTCTCCCCTCGCTCATTAACCCAGTCACCCTGCCCTCCTTGCAAGTCCTCAGACACACCAGCTGTGCCCCTGCCTCAGGGCCTCTGTCCACTTGATGTTCTGCCTGGAAAGCTCTAACCTGAGATATCTATGTAGCTGCCCTCCTCACCTCCTGCAAGGGTTTGCTTAGATGTCTTATCAGTGAGACTACCTTGTCCATCATTTTAAAAACAGAAACTCTTAAACCTATTTTAAAAACTCCCACTCCCAATCCCCCTTAGTCTTTTCCATAGTACATATTACCATCTCATATGCCATGGAATTAATTATTTCTTATGTTTATTGTTCATTTTGTTTCTTAATATTAGAATATAAAGTTGAATTTACTGATACAGCTGGTTGATTGAATGGATTGGATGATAATCCCGATAAGAAGTCATACTATTTTATATAATCTAGCACTCCATATTCATAAATCCACAAGTGAACCTTTCATAAAATGTGCTGAGTAGCATATATTCCTAGAGCTGGAAGGAACTGAGAAGGTGACCGATTATCTTCACAGACAGGCAGGCAACCAGACGTAGAGAGGAAAAAACGACCTATCTAGGTTCCTACAACCAGCTGATGGCCAAGTATCCAGTCGTGACTTCTTACATCCTGCTATTCTCAAGTCCACAGAGACAACCCATGTCAGAAGAAAAGAGCAGTAATTACTTAGAATGCTATCCTTGGTCAGTAAAATACAAGGAAGATTTCGCGTTATTTGAATAGCAATTCTGCAAAAAGCCATTCTAAATGGAAAAAATTACTAGATTTATAATCAATAGTTTTTTTGTTTGTTTGTTTGTTTGTTGTGTGCGTGTGCGTGTGTGTGTGTGTGTGTTTGGTAATAGCCAGAATTCAAAGAAGGCTAAGAAGAGAATGAAAAAACTGTAGTTGTATTAATATTTTTTCCCTTCGTGTCAGAGGCCCACGCATTGTGGATGAGGGATGAACAGTGAAACTGTGAAATGCACTCACTCAGATTCTCCAGCAGGTGCTTGCAGTCGTCTGTGGCGACATCATGTGCAGTCCGATCACACTTATCTCTCTTTTCAGGCTCCAGCCCTGCATGTCTACACAAGATTTCTAGGCAGTTCTGCAAAGACAAGAGCTGTATTACATCACCTCCAAATTAATAAACTTTGAGCTAAAACCCAAAGGGAAAAGTCAGTGGCCTATAGCAAGCAAATCAGGAATTCTCAACTAGAAATCTTACTTCAATTCCAGCAACCCAAAGGAACAGATTATTTTAAACAAGTTTCAAATTGAAAGGCTAAGAGGGCTTCATTTAAATGCGAATCATAGGGTCAAAACTGCTCCACAGAACCTCCCAGGTTTCAGGAGAAAAATATTAGCTTACTAAGGACTCAGTTTGCAGAGTGACATTAGGAAAGAAATTGACTTCAATATCCTTTTATGGTAATCTGGCATATAAAGCACAAAGACTTTTGCTACAAGTAGATGTTACTTGCTTTCTTCTAGACTATGAACTTCTTTCCTGTTCATGTAAAATGCAGGAAAACATTTTAACAATTCTGTCCCAGAGTCCTCATAAGCACTTTTATACTTGAGATATTACGCTGTCCTGTTTTTTTTTTTAATTTAAAATATATAAAGACCATATGGGGGGTTGATTTTTAGAAAAACATTCCCAATACATTAAAGTTAAGTTCTCTCTCTTTTCCAGCTTTATCCTTCTTCTGTGCTGTTTAAGGAAATCTTCACTTAAAAAATAGTAATAACCTATGAACTGAAAAGTCTTATTTTCCAAAAAAAATTTCAAACCAAAGTAGAAATAAAACAGTATACAGGCAAACATTTTCTAATAAATAATTGCCCGGTATGATATTATATCAGGATATTTACTGAAGAACTCTGTTATATCTACTTTGACCTCTATAGGATTTGTTTACTGATTTTCCACAAGAACAAACACAAAACTGGATAGAGCAGAAACCAAAGGAACTAACAATCCAAATAAGCAATGTCCTTTTCATCAACTCTCCAAAGACAAACGCGCGTGCATGACCACACGTGCCCGCACACACACACAGAGGCTTTAGGCTGACCTTCACTTCTGACAACATAGCAAACTAGGCAGTCGGACAGCCTTCCCCACCATTGCTACAAAATACCCTTTTTCTGTTTGGCAAAACATAGTTTTTTTTTTTTTATGTAAATATTTTATTGAAGTATAATATCCACATAGAAAAGTACACAAATAAGTATACAGCTTGAAGAATGTTGTGTAAGGAGCACTATGGAAGCCTCCGTTTCTATCACTACCCATCCCTACTCCCCCACAGGTATGTGCTACTCTGATTTCTAATCAGAGTAGAAATCTACTCTGATTTTTTTTAATCAGAGACTGGTGAGCCTGTTTAAGAACTTTATATCGATGGAATCACACTGCAGGTACGCTTTTCTATTTGGCTTCTTTCGTTAAACATAAAGTCTATAAAATTCATCCATGTGTTGGGTGCAGTCGCAGTTCATCTTTTTTTGTTTGTTCTTTTTCAAATTACTGTGGCGTATCCCATGATGTAAATACACCACAATTTATTCATCTATTCTCTTGTTGATGGATATTTGTGTTCTATTAC
>NW_011889361.1:20033-52638 GCF_000151845.1 Pteropus vampyrus | reverse complement strand
GCACTCACTCAGATTCTCCAGCAGGTGCTTGCAGTCGTCTGTGGCGACATCATGTGCAGTCCGATCACACTTATCTCTCTTTTCAGGCTCCAGCCCTGCATGTCTACACAAGATTTCTAGGCAGTTCTGCAAAGACAAGAGCTGTATTACATCACCTCCAAATTAATAAACTTTGAGCTAAAACCCAAAGGGAAAAGTCAGTGGCCTATAGCAAGCAAATCAGGAATTCTCAACTAGAAATCTTACTTCAATTCCAGCAACCCAAAGGAACAGATTATTTTAAACAAGTTTCAAATTGAAAGGCTAAGAGGGCTTCATTTAAATGCGAATCATAGGGTCAAAACTGCTCCACAGAACCTCCCAGGTTTCAGGAGAAAAATATTAGCTTACTAAGGACTCAGTTTGCAGAGTGACATTAGGAAAGAAATTGACTTCAATATCCTTTTATGGTAATCTGGCATATAAAGCACAAAGACTTTTGCTACAAGTAGATGTTACTTGCTTTCTTCTAGACTATGAACTTCTTTCCTGTTCATGTAAAATGCAGGAAAACATTTTAACAATTCTGTCCCAGAGTCCTCATAAGCACTTTTATACTTGAGATATTACGCTGTCCTGTTTTTTTTTTTAATTTAAAATATATAAAGACCATATGGGGGGTTGATTTTTAGAAAAACATTCCCAATACATTAAAGTTAAGTTCTCTCTCTTTTCCAGCTTTATCCTTCTTCTGTGCTGTTTAAGGAAATCTTCACTTAAAAAATAGTAATAACCTATGAACTGAAAAGTCTTATTTTCCAAAAAAAATTTCAAACCAAAGTAGAAATAAAACAGTATACAGGCAAACATTTTCTAATAAATAATTGCCCGGTATGATATTATATCAGGATATTTACTGAAGAACTCTGTTATATCTACTTTGACCTCTATAGGATTTGTTTACTGATTTTCCACAAGAACAAACACAAAACTGGATAGAGCAGAAACCAAAGGAACTAACAATCCAAATAAGCAATGTCCTTTTCATCAACTCTCCAAAGACAAACGCGCGTGCATGACCACACGTGCCCGCACACACACACAGAGGCTTTAGGCTGACCTTCACTTCTGACAACATAGCAAACTAGGCAGTCGGACAGCCTTCCCCACCATTGCTACAAAATACCCTTTTTCTGTTTGGCAAAACATAGTTTTTTTTTTTTTATGTAAATATTTTATTGAAGTATAATATCCACATAGAAAAGTACACAAATAAGTATACAGCTTGAAGAATGTTGTGTAAGGAGCACTTTGGAAGCCTCCGTTTCTATCACTACCCATCCCTACTCCCCCACAGGTATGTGCTACTCTGATTTCTAATCAGAGTAGAAATCTACTCTGATTTTTAATCAGAGACTGGTGAGCCTGTTTAAGAACTTTATATCGATGGAATCACACTGCAGGTACGCTTTTCTACTTGGCTTCTTTCGTTAAACATAAAGTCTATAAAATTCATCCATGTGTTGGGTGCAGTCGCAGTTCATCTTTTTTTGTTTGTTCTTTTTCAAATTACTGTGGCGTATCCCATGATGTAAATACACCACAATTTATTCATCTATTCTCTTGTTGATGGATATTTGTGTTCTATTACAAGCATTCTGGTACAGGTCCTTTGGGGTACATGTGTAGTTACTTCTGTTGAGTACACGTACCAGAGCTGGCCCACTGGGTCCCAGGGTGTGCACATGTTCTACCAGTATATACTGTAAAGGGCTTTCAAAAGAGACTATACCAATCTGCAGTCCCACCAGGAGAACGTGTGAGTTCCAGGAGTTTCAAATTGTCCCCAAAACATACTTTAAATATAACCATAGGTTTACAAGGAAGTACAGGAAATCCCTAAGGGCCAGAAAGAAAAACAAAGAGAAAGCTGAAACCACCAATTAAGTGAAATTTGAACAGGAAGCCAGTGCTGGTTTGAAGGCAAAGCTGACATAGACTCATTTCGGATGCTGTGGGGATGGGAGACCAGGCCTTGGGACCCACAAAATGGAGGAGCTGAACCTGAAACAGAGGACTCCTGGGAAAAGAAATCTGCCTGCCTGCAAAGGGAATCTGCAGGACAGCTGCTGCTCACCGCCCCTGCTCAGGTTAGAGGGGTCGCCTCTATAATTGAAATCAAAATCTGGCTTTCGTGGGTCTGGGATTCAGATTTAAATCACTAAGCCCACAAATTAACTGAAAGCAAAGTCAAATATATAAATAACAATTCTTATCAAATTGTTATTATTAATTTGTATAAAACTAGTAAATGCATAAAATAGTTAATGAGAAATTCAGAAATGCCGATTTAGAGATTAACTCTAATAAGAGTATTACGTAGAATGTAGTCTGAGCATTAAACTTTGTGAATTCCCAGGTAAGAGATAAAAACACTATATTATGTAAATTGGTACTTGCAGCAAAAGCAGGGAAGAGCCAAAACGAACCTGGATTACAATCCTGACAATATAAATGATTTTATCTATATCTTTTGGTAAATCATTTAACATTTTTCTGCTTCAGTTTCATGTTTCGAATATCTATGTTTCATAGGGTTGTTATATGACTTACATGAAAAGATGCATGAAGAACTCTTATATTCTCGGCACTTACTAAATTCTCAATATTTATTAGCTGCTGTTATTATAATCAACATAATCAAATGAAAAACAGCCTAAATATTCAGTTAAGTGGTAATGTACTACAGCACATTAATAAATGTCACCGATCTCAATAAAATTCTAGGTGATGTTACTTCAAATTACAAACAGGAAATGACAAAAGATGCAACCCAAATCTGCAAGATTCTTTAATTTCTAATCCTCAAAGTATCCTATATCTAATTTTTATTACACTTAGGTAGGTCAATGGACAATAACATAAGCAGTGGCTTTCTCTTTAAGGAAGCATGAAATGTCAGAAGAATAGCAGAATAACGCAAATCCAAATGCCCCTACCAGTTGTGGATTCTACAGTGCCACGCCGGGCTCAGTGGGGAAGAGAGATGAAAAGTTTAATCAACTGACACTTAACAACAACAGCTGCAATTATTTGAGTGCAGACTAAGTGCTAGGCACAGTCCCAACACTTTACAAGTACCTAGTGCTCATCCGTCCTCACGACTTTATGAAAGAGCTACAAAGCACCTCTGTGCCAGGCACTATGTTACAGCCGAGGGTTATTGATGGATAAGGTAACAGTTCTGATTCTCGGGGAGAAACGCAAAGTATAGTGAAGAGTTAGACATGGGGAAAATGTGCACAGAAAGGGGGCTGTTGAAATCATAAGTAAAGTTCTACTACATGGAGGTGGAGGAAAGAATCTAAGCTCCCTCCTTAATGCGTGGGATTGTGTGAAGAAAATAAATGCTGTGATGCCAGTTGCTGCTTCTGGAAATGGGTTTCCTCTGTATCCAAGTGATACAGAGTAAAGGGTCTAAATGAATGAGTTCAAGCCAAAGTCCTCTTAGTTACCATACAGATATTTCTGTAATAAGAGACTTAAAAAGCAGTGGCTTAGGCTTCAGCTTTCACTTCCATTCATATCCCATTTGTCAGGACTAAGGCAGGTGGCCATAGTTAGCTGCAATGGAGGATGGAGAAGGTAAGTCTTTATTTTGGGTGGCCATGGGCCCCACTGAAAACTGAAGGATCCATTATTCCAGAGGAAAGGTAGAAGAGATGTTAAAGACCCAATGATCCATCTCTACTATGGTCCTTTAAGGAGAGCTGAGAAACAAAGTCCCAGTGCCAAAAGGACCAAGTAGAAACCAAAGACCTAGACCTAGACCTAGAGATAAATTAAAGTCAAAGCAGAGAGCTGAGAGTTTGAGATCGGGCAGAAGGAACAAAAGGAAAGCAGTCTGCAAATGCACGGGAGGTAAGATCCAGTGCAGGCGCTGGGAACCTGGGGTGTGGATATACCCACTGGCAGGGAAGATGCAGGCTGTTAAAACGGGAAATAATGGCATAAGCAAAAAAGGTAGATTTAGGGGTAAGTGACCAAAAATGCAGATGGCTGGATTCAGCTCTGAAGGGCTGAAAGCTGAAGAGTTTGGACACTTTTCTACAGGCATGAGGGCATGCTCAGGAGGAATGTGCTCAGTTCTGAAAACCAAGTGGTACAACTAAAAGATGTATTGGAAAGGAAGAGGGTGACAGGAAGGAGGCCAGTTAAAAAAAGAACTGTGGTAATAGTCCATTTACTCACTGATTCAACAACCATTTAGTACTTTTGGGCCAGAGGCTCTGCTGGGCTCAGCATATACAAAGATGGAAAAGTGATTTTTTTGGAGGCAGAAAGGGAGATAGGCATGCAAACAATTACAGTTTTAAAATACAAACTCTCTAAGTGAAGTGTGAAGAGGTACCCTGGGAATATCTAACTCCTGGAAGCCAAGACTGAAGCGGAGATGTTTTCCAGGCAGGGAAGGGTAAGGATAGAAGAAGAGGCCATTTGAGGTAATGGGAACAGCAGATGGAAAGGCAGGGAGAGAGGAGAGAGTGTAGGATTCTGCACGGCAGCCAACAGTGCACGGTTAGAGCACAGAATGCATTACGGAAGAAGACGGGCAGTGTGCCTGTGGATGCAGACTGAGGCCAGATCAGGAAGGGACCTGTCTCTCATGACGAAGTCACTTAGTGTGGAAGTGACAGAGCCTTGCAAAAACGTTAAGCAGGTAAATGACATGACCAAGTCCCCCTGTCAGAAAGGCTCCCCCCATGGCAGAGTAGAGGATCTAGAGAGGCTGGATGAGGAGACTGGTGGCGCCTGCACAAGTTCAGACAGATGATGAGGACTCCCCCAGGACAATGCTCCTGGGATGTGGTGGAGGCACCATAATCAAAATTCATTTATAAAAGAATGAAATGTCTACGGCCATGCTACCCTAAACAAGCCCGATCCTGTCTGATCTTGGAAGTGAAGGAAGGGAGGGAAGGAAGGGAGGGAGGGAGGAAGGAAGGAAGGGAGGGAGGGAGGGAGGGAGGGTTTTATCAATCAATTTAATTCATTACATTAGGAAGGTGGAGCAAGTAAAAACAAATGCCAGGTGATGGTTTTGGATTCAGAGAAGAACTAGAGATATGGCAGGGTGGCTAAGGAGCATAAACATGGGGGCCCAGGGAGGCACCCACTTGGAGCTGTTTGGTGGAAGCAAAAATGAATACGGTCATCAACACGGTTACCATATGATTGTCTAAACTGGGACATTTTTATGAGTAAAAAGGCGGCATTCTTAATAATTACACTGGGTGACAGGCATCAACAAAGTCCGTATTGGGCAGACTGGGAAGTCTGCTCCTTTAGTTATCAAGAGATGTCCTGTGAGCTGTGGGCTCCCTGTAGGAACATTTCTGGATGGATTTGGAAAATGGTTAGGCAGGGATAGAGGTAAGAGTTTAAATCTCGGTAGACTGTATTCTGGGGATCAGTAAGATCATCCAAGAAAGAAAGTACAGAGTAAGAGGGGAAAAGGATCAAAACCCAGATCTACACTAGAAAGTCCATGTATTTTTTCAGAAAACTGGTCTTCACAACTTAGTTGTAAATGGATTCCCTCTCTGGAGAACCATATTAGCCAGAATATAAATATTGTATTAGGCAAATGATGCAAAAATATTTTCTAATAACTTTGACTAGGAAGGAAGGCAGCATGGTATAGCTGAAGAGTAATGAAATCAGGCAATCTGGGCTTCATTCCCAACTTCTATCTATTATCCCTCCAGGGTTTAAATGCCCTCATAATCATAATAATCATAAAATGAAGAGGTTAGACTGGAAGATTAAGTATCTACTCCAAAGCTAAAAAAAAGACATTATTTTAATTTATTATTTTACTGAGCCGTGTATGAATATCGTCAGTCATGCTCGCTTTTTAAAATCACTCTTTTCTCGTTCGAAATTCATCTTATGCTTCTTAAAGTAAGAGAATACAGGGAGAGTCATATTCTATGTGAGAAAGGTCACAGTTCCCTTTACTCAACAATGGCAGAGCATCCATATTTACCAGGGGCCTGAGAACCTGTGAAGATGCCATGCACGATTATAAAAAGCATCAGGACTAATAAGGCGTTTATAATTAAGGAGCTGAGCTGCAACACAAGCAACCTACACTGCAGGGTGACTCACCCTGGGGAGCAGAGCAGGTTCCTCTCTCTACCTCTCAGGAGAGCTTCATGAGCTGAATATTCAGATCAGTCATGCTCAGGTTTCGCTTTTTTTTTTTTTTGCCTCCAGATTGAGCACATGTGCACCCACTCCTGTCAGTAACACCTTGCATTACATTCAGAGATTTTCTTTAGGGGGTGGAGGCAGGTTGAAAACTACCCCTTCCATGCCCCTTTCTATCATCAAATGAGATTCACCATCTTAGATTAACTGTATATTTTCAAATTTAAAATTTTCAAACTTCCCATCTTTGTGTCCTAAAAAATGTTATATCCAATGCTATCACATTCCATTCAAATCAATACATAATACATCAAGTTCACAGAATTTCTGTAGTTTATTTTTGTTGTCATTGTTGTTGTTAAAGGGTAAACTGGGGGAAAAAAACTACTGCTAACAAACAATACCTCCACATTAAACTGAATCATGCCTCATTCTCACTTTTTTTCAAACCAAAGTCCAAAATGAACAGCTTCTGCTCTAGATGACAATAACAGGAAGTTACCCAACCAGGAGCTTCAGATGCACATTTTTAGCTATTCCCAGATGTCTCCATCTGGATGAACATATCATAGCACTTAAACTCAGCCTGTCTAAACCCACATTCTATCTTCTTGATCACAATGACGCCTCTTCTCTATCTGGGAACAATCACTGTTATCCTACTTAACTCACTCATTTTCCATATCTAATCTGTCTTCGGTCCTCGGACATTTCTAGTCAGTAGTAACACTTATTATTTCTACCACTCTCATCATCTTTCACCCAGTCTCTCTCCCTGACACCCAGTTTTTCATAACCCCAAATCTTCTAAAGGTTATCGCTAACTTAATCAATTCAAATAGAGAACTGATTATTTTGCTCCTTTGTGCAAACCTTTCAATGGCTTTATTCTCACTAGTAAATAAAGACTAAACTGCTTACTGTGTCACTGCAGGCTCAGGCCACACTATGAGACTCCCAGTCTCATCTTATCGCTCACTACTCCTCACTGGCGCAGTTGGGGCTGTCATTCACCTGCTCCTTCCACTCTGCTCCTACTGCTTCCTCCCTCTAAACTGCGCTTTCTCCCAGAGATGATGGCAAAGCCAACCTGCTCTCTGAGGCACTGAATTATTTCTATCTCCTCTAACATGAGCCATTTCTGAGCCCAACATCCCCCCAACTCTGCATTCTAAAATATGTGCATTCTCTCCCTTTTTTTCCATAAAAATAAAAATGTGCATTTTTATTCTGTTCCAACCACGCCTATGACACTTGCTTTCATTTTTTTCATGCTTTTCTTATCTTCCAGTTGTCTTGCACCCCACACCCTCGCCACCGGACTAGAAGTTACCTAATGGCATAAATGATCCCTGCAAATGTTGGTATACACAGTGCCCTGTGCTCAGGATTCTTCCTAAGCTTGCTAAGGTATATTATTTCCAAAGTGACTGAAATAGAAAAAGAAGCATAAGTAAATGGCCCATGGTATTATTTCCTTAATAATCAGAATCTTTTTAAATTCTAACAAATAAGCGAAATCCAAAACTCCCTCTACCTATAGGACAGCGCAGGTAGGGCATCATGAGGCAGTCCACCGGGGAGGGCATGCATCCAAATCCTGGGCCTCCCTCTAACCAGTAGCATGGCCTTGGTACTGAAACAAACAATCTAGCCAACTAAATCAAACCAAACATTTTCTCCTAATTTTAGATGAGATAAAATGTCCAAAATTACTCCCACATTTCTTGTTAACAAATTCCAAATATAATTTTTTAATGAAAAATCTCATATTTTTTCAATTACAGTTGACAATCATATTATTTTATATTAGCTTTAGGTGTACAGCATAGTGGGTAGACATTTATATAATTTACGAAGTGATTCCCCCACAATTAGTCTAGTACCCACCTGGCACTATACATAGTTATTACAATATTATTGATCTACATTCTCTATGCTGTACTTTACATCCCCGTGACTACTGTGTAACTGCCAATTTCTACTTCTTAATCCCTTCACCTTTTTCACCCAAACCCCCAACCCCCTTCCTATCTGGCAACCATCAGTTTGTTCTCTGTGTCTATGAGTCTGTTTCTGTTTTGTTTGTTCATTTATTTTGTTTAGATTCCACATAAATCTCATATATTCTTGACTATAAATACCTGCTGGACAGAAAAAAGCCAGTTCATACTGGTAGGTAACCATCTTCTGCAATGGCATCATTAGTGTCCTATTATTCAACTCAGTCAACAGCAGACATCTTTGCCACCCATCAAACTGGCATAGCATACTGAGGTCAGCTGCTACCAGACACACCTTAAAACCCTTTGAAGCAGCAATATGGGCAGCAGTCCAGCCTTCTCTGTCGGCATGGTTAATGAGGTCTGCAGGAACGAAAGGCTCTGCTGTGCCTTCAGGACTCTCCTTTCCTCCATCCAAGTCAAAGACGTCTGACCCGGGCTCTTCTTCATGCAAAGAGCTTCTACGAGCTGGTGCTCTATGGTACATGAGAAGCTTGAGGCTGTCTACATTACCAGTGTCTACAGCTGCGTGAATTGGTGTCCAGCCATCCTGAAAATAAAATAACCGGGGGAAACGGCTGATTACAACTTTAATATTGAGAACAGTGTTACCTAAAGCTCACCTCTAAATGTTCTTGGGCATGGACCACTGAGCTGGGAAAAGCAGGCATCCCAGTCCTGAATATCACTAATGAGCCGAGTCAAGTTCTCCAACCTCTGTCAATTAGTATATTTTCTATTACTATGACTCATTCATTATGTTGTAAGAATTTCCACTTAACAGTTAACCATTTGGAGTGCTCAGGTCAGTTACCAAGCATTATATATAAAAAACAAAATCTCAATTTGACACTACAAAAGAGAATGAACTTTAGCATAAAGAGATTTTTTTAAAATGTATATCTAACTATAGTGTTTTTAGTAATATACCAAATGAATGCTATTATAAGCCAGTTTTACTGACAGGGCAGAGTTCTAACCCTACTGATCTTAAAATTTTATGCCAATGATTCCAGATGGATAGACTCTAGGTAATAAGGAAAAGGTCGACATACAGGAAAAACAAAGTCATTTCAAGGGATGCCCGAGAGCCTCTACAGAGTGTTCTGTGATTGTAGGCGGATACTGATACATGCAAGCTTAGAGAATGTTCCAACTGAAATGATTGGGCCCATTCTCTAGAATATGTTACCCCGAAGCCTCTATCATCCACTTAGCTGGTTTCTAAAGCAGATTCAACTCTTTTCTACGGCAATGGCTCTCAGGAGTGGTCGCCAGATCACCAGCTTTACCATCACCAGGGAATGCATTAGAAATGCAAATTCTTGAACCTCACTCCAGACCTACAGAATCAGAAACCCATGCATGGGGCCCAGCAATCTGTGTTTTAACAAGCCCTGCAGGTGATCCTGGTGCACTAATGTTTGACGAGCACTATTCTAAGTAAAATCTTGGTTTCCTCTAGAGTCTCACATTTTTTTATGTAGAGATGGTCTGTCTGCCTTCCACTCAGGTAGACTTTCATAAAAAAACTGAGCATTATTTTGGTGATTTATGTTTTGACTTCATATTACTTTCCTACCTTTATTTTCCCTTTGGCATGGTTTTTTTTTTTTTTTTTTTCAGGTGGTATTTCAAATTGCTATTCTACATATATTTCAGTGAGCTTCAGCACTTAAAAAAAACAATGGGATAAAAGACAGGCAGAAACCTACACAATAAATGATAACAATGTACATTTAGACTGAGTCGTCTGATCATTTGCTAAAGCTGTCCCTGGATAATGTGGCTTTTTCTCTGGTTCTGTACTTCATAACAAAGAAGTTGACTTGGCTGAGACACGACCATTGTTGGGCAGTAACTGGAAAATACATATGGAATATACATAGTCCTCGGGTGGGCTCCAGCCACATAAAGCATTTCATGGCTTGTTCCTTGTTGGGCTGACACCTTTACTTGGGTATCAGCCTTACACAGGCACCAGAGTATAAGTGCTCTTAACCTTCCCTAATTTATATGACAAAGGTCTTGAGGTGTTCCTAAGAAAAACTTTGAATCTTCATTCTCCTCTAATTTCTTATTAAAAGTCACAAGTAATAATATTCCCTTAAGATCCTCTATCAATTATACTTTTTCTCTGTACTTCTAGTGATATTGTTCAGCTCATCAACAACTAGCTTGAGAGCATGAATTTCTGTTCTTCTACTTACAAGATGTGACAAATTCTTATGTTGCACTATTTTTCATTCACCTTAGTGATGTAAAATTCATTTTTCATATGTAAGGTAGAACTTCAAAATGAAATCTGTGTGACAGCACAGATTTCTTAAATATATAAACACAAATAAATATAACATGACTTTCTCAAAATTTCAAAAAAATAGTTTTATTTATTTATTTGTTTGTTTGTTTGTTTGTTTGTTTGTTTATTAAAAGCTCTAGCAATAGGACTCAGTGGAAAATGTTTATACCTAGCTTATATTATATCCATGGTTATGCCTTTAATTGTTGGTTCTCCTTTGGTAAATTAAGAAACCCAGGACCTAAGAGTGACCTGTAAAATAGATAATGCATCTTTTTATCGTAGGAAATTTTAAGGATATTTCCGTGAAATGGATGCCTAGTATATTCAATTTTCTATTAACAGAAGAGATCCAAGGTACAGATAACCTTCAGAAACTATTATGTCTACACTTTTCTTTCATCAGGAATATGTTGGAGGGTGGTTATGATTGCAACTTTAACATTCTTGGGAGCTGCTATACAAAAATAAAATAATGCTGGAGCCCAGTGAAGAGTGGATCGTGGTGGAAGCCCCTTCACTCCTCCAGCCCTGGGATGGGCCTCCTTTGGAGAAATGCATGTCAGCGTACACAGAGATGATTTCTTTGTCTTCAAATGTATCGCAATAGTCAATGAAGACAAATTTGGAAAGGTTAATTGGGAAATTTTACTTCAAATGCACTTCTACAAGGCTACACGAGAAGTATTGCCCAAGACTTCATCAGTTTCTAAATCTCTGACTTTACCTGTGTGGCTGCTACAGTAAATATCAGAACTGTGCAGGGTGAAGGCAACAGCTATATCAGTGTGTCTGATTCCACAGTGGATTTCCACGTACAGTTTTTCAAGTTCTGAGCCAAATTAGACAGTGACCTTGAACTCTGTGAGATACCGTACACTATCAGCAATAACAAACAATGGTCCTATGTTAGAGAGTGAGCATCAATAACTCTTCTCTAAGTGCTGGCAACGGGCACCAAATCATCAGAAAAATCCCTTCGTTTACACATTACTACTCAGTACTACTATTGATGCTGATGATGCTGATGACCACGCTGACACCTAACATTTCTCGACTGTTTATAATTCCCAGGTGCTGTACCAACTATTTTTTATATATAGGCTCATTTTTTTAATGCCCCCAATAGTGGGTACTATTTTAAGCCACATTTTGTAAAGGGGTCAACCAAGGCACAGGGAAATAAGATAATTTGCCCAAGTTCACACAGCACTGTGAAGGTCAGTTTCAAGCCACAAGGTCTGATTTTGGGGCCTAATCTCTCAGCCATTACGCAATACATTTTCTTTCTATCATTGTCATAGCCACTGCCAACAGTTTCCACTTCTACAGTTTTTTATAAAATATATAACGTACCTTGAAAACACATCCAGAATTGGACCATTTTCTCTCACTCACCCCTCGACCCTGATCCGAACTCTTACTTCTTCCCTGGATTAAAACAACAGATTCCTGACAGAATTCCTTGTATCTCTTCCGCCTCGCCTACCGTTTATTTTCATCCTTGTAGCCAGAGTGATTCTTATAAAAATGAGTCAGTCCATATTCTTGTTCTGTTCAAAACCCTCCAAAGGCACCCCGTCTCACCCCAAACTCTCGCCATGGCCCACAAAGCCCTTCACGGCTGGCCTCCACTACCTCATAGCTGGCTTCCGCCGCACTGAAGTGCACGGAGAGTGCTACCGCTCCCCCCGCACCTGAGGCTCTGCACTTCCAGTCCCTCGGGCCTAGCACACCACTCTCCCTGTCTCTTCCTGACCTGGGCCCTTGCTTTCTTCAGGTCTTGGCTCAATTGTCACATTTTTACTGAAGATTTCTCTGATCAATTTTTATAAAGTAACCCTGCCCCAGGTACTCCCATCTCTCAAACAGCTAACTAGCAGCTATTCATTTATTTGTTTACTGCCCCCTTACATCCCCAAAAATTGAGATATAACATCCACGTCTCTCTAGTGCTTAGGACAGCTGGTGCTCAGGAAATATTCGTTGAATGAATAAAAACTTAAACCTCCATTATCTCCCCTAATTTTGAAGAGTCAGCACAGCATACTGGTATTCATTTTCCTATTTCACAGGTGACTAATCTGAGGTTCTAAGGATAAAGAGCTGGTTAGACTAACAGGCAAGGCTTTTAGCAGGGACTTAAACAGAAGACAGACACTGCCCTTATCCAATATCCTAAAAGCAAAACAAAACAAAGCAATCTCTATTTTTAACATATTTTTCTAGCTGTAGCATTTGTAGACACATTGCAAATTATAAAACGAAACCCCCCAAATGGTACTCACTCTGGTTTTTACACTTCGGTCAGTTCCAGTTTCCAACAAGAGTTTAATACATTCTTTATTTCCACTTTTACAGGCCAGGTATAGAGGTGTCTGTCCTCCATCAGCAGCGTGATTAATGTTAGCATCATATGTGATTAATAATTCTACACACCTAAACACAAGACTATAATTAATTACATAAAAACTGGATTTGATTTCTGAAGTACCACCTGACCAGAAAATAATGCTAAAGCAATTCTGCATCTCTATATACATCAAAAAAATATATATATAATCGTGGGTCTTATATGGGTACTGTTTGTTAACAAGGCTAGACAACATATTTTAATCACAAATTTAATTACTTCCATGAATTTAAAACAGCTAAAACCTGGTTTATGACACTTCTCTGTAACCAACTTGTAAAACTGGAGTCCTTGGGATATGTTTCATTTATTGGGATGAATGATTTAACTGTGCTTGATATATATATTATTTCAAAATAGTTTGAACTTTGAGAAAAAACAGGCAGCTGAGTCATTCTGAGATTCTTCACTTGAGAAAATAATTATAAATAGTGCAGACAGCAGGGCACCATGTGCCTCCGCTATAAAAGGCAGCACGGAGACAGAGAAAGAGGTTGCTCGGGGAGAAAAGACAGCAGAGGCTGTCCTCTCTCCTGAAGGGGTTCTAGTTTCTGAGGGCAAAGACCCAGCTAAGCAGAAGCTCTTTGACCTGAGAATCAAGACAGAAAGAAATGAGGTAAACTCAGTTTTAAAGCACTTAGTAACTAGCTAAACACCTTGAGTTTGTAGAATTAGATGAGAATAAACTTAGAAAGAGAATTAAATCATAATGAAATTATGAAACAATTAACATAATCTTCATTTTTTTACTTCTGATGCATGTTTTCTCTTGGCTTTCCCTGGCAACATGTGGTTTATATGTATTTTAAAAATAAGTTACGTATGATATGTGCATGTATCACATACACATTTAAATTAATCAACCCCCAGCATTCTTCCTTTTTGTAAAGCTATTTATGCCTCCATTCCTATGACTGTCCCATACTATCCAAGCAAATGCTCTACAGATTGCTTGGTGACAGTATGGGTAAAAGAATAGCCCCGAAGAAGAAATCCCTCTTAGAGGACTCAGGACACATGTAAAAAATAATAGCAAAACTAGTTGTCTACAGTCCTCAATAATAAATTCAAGGTGATGACACGCAGAAAAAAATAGGTAATGCTGTACTTTAAGAATGCAATTTGAATTTTTAAAAATTTGCATTTGTAATTGATAAGATTAGAATAAACCTTAAAACAAATATTTCAAGAATTCTGAAATTTGTTAAAGAACATTTCTATCAAGATAGTTAGATAAAAAGTTGAAAACAGCTTGCAATTCCTGCAACCTGAGTTATCAGCACAGGCAGAGAAAATAACTTAGCTACATTCTATTTCAATAAAATATGACTCAATTTTAAAATCATTACTATGTTCAACTGCCTTAGTAAAGTACAGAAATTACTGCTAAAGTTATGTCTATTTTAACTGGCAGGCTCTTTTGGTTTTGTGCTCTAGTTTCAGTATACAAAGTTTCTGCTTTAATTTTTTAATTAAAACAAGATAATTGGGATTTAAAACTGAAAAAATTGCCACTAGTAAATTAAGATTGTTACACAATATAATTCTGTGCTTTACTTTTAGTGCTATCTTAAGTAAAAAAGTTTCTTTGTGTTGGGGTGGTGGAAAACAGTAAACAATAAAGTCTAATAGTCCATTATATCTCCACATATATGTTGATATACTATTGATAGATTATCTTCTTCAGAATCAAGATCATTTACATGAGGTTTGGACATAGCAAATTTCTCTTTTTAACTACCTTCACATACAACTCTTTACCAATTATTAAGAAGAGCAAATTTAGGATCTTACTTTTGTGTTTAAATTCTCAAAGATATTTAGTGAATTTATTTGCCGGTGGATTTTAAGCACTAGTTTACACATTCAAGAAGAACTAAAATATGTGCACAAAATATAAAGAGGCTCTTTTCATACAAAAAAAAAAGAAAGAAAGAAATTAAGAGTATCACCTACTTGAAATGTCCCTGAGCAGCTGCAGCACACAAGGGTGTGAAGCCATTTTTATCAGCAGCATCAACTTGGGCTTCTGCATTCAGCAGTAATCTCACACAGTCTGTGGATTTTAATAGAAAGTCATTTTAATTCTCCATTTATATAGTGAGCCAAATTCTATACAGGCTGTAGACAGATATTAAACCCAAAGGACCTCTCCCATGCACTGACAACTTTATCATGGTGTATGTGAGACCGCACAGACGATTTTACAGGGAAAGCAACCTCTTTTCCTGAAGCTTGCAGTACCCCAGATTCACCATCTAAGATGATTCTTTTAGTGCTTTGGGAAGAGTGAGTTGCTAATGAGTGAAAGAATTGTCATGTGTCAGAAAATGCTTTACCAGATTTTTCTACCAGACTATATCAGAAAATGTTACTGGATAGAGAACCAAATCCATTTACCAAATTGAAACACCATTCTTTATATTTAAATAGATGTTTTATTTAATCTTTAAAATGATTTTGTATGGTTGTCATCCTACACTTAACTCCATGAATGAGGGTAATTGAGAACCCATAAAAAGTCATCTGACTCAGGCATAAATATTACCTAGACTTTATGCTCATGTTATTTACTAGATTTTTCTCTATATAAAAGAAAATTACTATGGTAATTGGCTTTTGAAGTAAAGAATTCCGAAGTACTTTTAAAATAATGAGCTATCTTCTTAGCTCACTAGAATCTTGCATTAAGTCCTCTTGAACACTGTAAAGCTCTGAAGACTTTTAAGGAAGCCACATTATCTGAATTAATCGACAACCATATAGCTTCCATATGCAATGCTATTTAACTCTGCATTTGCAGTCAAGTCACCTCTTTCTTTGTTATCTTATATTTTGGTATATTTGACTATAGGATTTTCATTTAAGCAACAAAAATACTTCCAGACTTCACCAATATGTTGTTTACAGTTGTACAACTTCTTAGTTCTTTTAAAAAAATCCAATTCACTATAAATGGTTCCAACTGCAGAACAATTTCAGACCTATGACCTTTCCTAACGACTAAAACTTTCCCTTTCTGTAACACCTGCTAAAGTTCAGATGCTTTGACTTTCACTCACATCAGATATTTCTAACAGACAAATTAGGGCATTTTGTCCTGACTGTAGTGATTACAGATGGAGAGCTTTATTCTAAAATGTGCTTTATAGTTACTAGACCAACGATTTCTACATATACATTTCATTGTGCATAAAATGATTATTTTTTGTAGGTGCCATATGATTTTACACTATTACAGAACTGTACAATCTGGAATTTTTTAAATGTTTATGAAATCTTTAAATCATATTTAAAAATTATCTACTACTATCTGTAAGGGAAAATTAAAATCAAAATGAACCTTTAGTTTATGACAATGATTACAAGTGCTTTTGACTACTCATCCTTTTGCAAGAGAGGAGTATAATGAGGTAAGATTATCACCATCCTTACCTGTATGTCCATTCTTAGCAGCAGAATACAAGGCAGAATGGCCATCTTCACAGGAGTAATTAATGTCCAGTCCTTCTTCATTAAGCAGCATTGATAATAACGTGACATTTCCCTGGGCAGCAGCTTGCTGAAGAAGGGTGGGCCTGCCAGCCAGGGGGGCAGGACCACCACTCATTAGCAAAGGGGTTAGGGAGGGTGACCAGCCTGTGGGTTAAAGTGACCCTCGTTAGAAGAGTAGGAGCAAGACAAGTGACAGACATTACTCACTCCTTTCTGAATTACGCACAGACACATAGAAGATTATGTAGTTTCTAACATTATTGATCTGTTAATATTTACTTAGCACAAATCTGGACTGTTATTTTAACCTTGTATTTGCTAATTAACATACATGGTAACAAATTATTTTTAGTCGTCAGTCTTGCACAGATAAGGGTTAAAGTGCAGGTTGGTTTTAGAAACTAGGATGGCTGTCTCGTTTTAAAAGTTCCGATTCCTCTACAGGGTTTCAAAAACAATTTGAATTTTAAAATTATATATAGATTTCCTCAATTTCCATAATGACTTGAAAATGTGAACTAATAATATCTTTAGTTATAAGAAATAATTGTAAGAAATAGAGATTTTCCTTTTTCAACATTGTGTCCAAAGTACTTAATTATGAACTTTACTTAAACCATTAAGATGGACCAAATACTGTCAAGGAATCTGCTTACATTCCTTGAATTCCCTTACTGGAGAATAAAAATAATGGGGGAACCAAGTACTATTCAATATCTAGAGCTAATAGAAGCACAACATATATAATTGGATCTAAAATATACTAGCACAAATAATCAATACACAATTTTGAATACTGTATCGTCTGGCCATCTTTACAACATGTGTTCCAGAAACTTTTAATCAGACAACAAAACATGACACTCTACATATAGTTTTAATATATAATCATAAGTTATCATAGTTAGATCTTTCTCATCAGTATTTAGCTGCTTTAGAAGAGAATCTGTTAAGTGTGTGAAGTCGGTTGCATATAGCATGGAAAACTTTCTGAATTCTTCTTTGATCAAAAAGCTGTAAAAACAGTAAAGTAAAAATGTTTAATGTGACATACAGGTATTTTGTGCATTTTAGTCTTAAATACAATTAACTTGCAAAATACGTCATTTTATTTTCTTCCTTATGGGGTCCCAAATATCTCCAAGCAATGCCAGTGTGCATATGGGGGTGCACGTGTGCACATAATCACTTCCTGGGGTACACTTTCTACATCCATCTGGTAATATTTCCTGTAGTAACATACAATCGATGGATCTTTTATATTATCTGAACATTAGTATCAGGATAATATTCTAGGTATATTGGTATTATATTAATATGTATGTAATATTCAATTCTTTTAACTGAATCTTAAGTTATTGGCCTTAAATTATTTTAATAAATATAAAAAGGGTCCATATCAAAGGATTTTCAGTATTTTAAAAATTCTTTGTAAAAAGCAAAGCAGTTTATACAAATTAAACTAGAACTGCTTACTAAAAGCTGGGTATTATATCTTCATAAATGAATTTATTTGGGTCCATGAATAATTTATTGCTTTCACCGTTAGACTGCAATGCCATACAAAATTCAAATGGTCGTAAAATTAAATATTTATCTAAACTTTATGATATTTTCCCATTGATACTCATTAGCTCTTCTTACAAAAGTAGTATTTTTACTTCATACTTACAAGAAGGCTCCTCTCTGGTACATTTTACCTTTTGTATTTTCTTAAAAACAAACAAAAAACAAGCCCACAAAAATTAAATCAGTACTTATCAGAAATGGATGATTAACAGAAATTATAAACAATAAGGTATGAAACCTTGACTGCAAAGCAAACACAAAGGCAATATGAAGGGGTTGCACTGTGGTCCTCTGTGGAACAGGAGGGAATGCGGTTCAAACTGTTTCTTTCTTTCTTTCCTTCCTTCCTTTCCTTTCCTTTTTCCTTTCCTTTCTCCTTTCCTTTCCTTCCCTCCCTCCCTCCCTCCTTCCCTTCCTTTTCTTTCTTTCTCTCTCCCTCCTTCCCTCCCTCCCCCGCCATCTCTATTTCCCTCTACCTCATCCAAAAGCTCTTGGTTATTGATAACCTTTTAAGACTATCAACAGGTATATATTAAATGGTTTGCTCTTCTTTGGGGTTTTCTTTTTTTTTCAATACTATTGTAGGTTCGAGGGACAATTGAAATATATTTTAACTGCTTTATATGGAAATATTCAATTATGGATATCATTTTCTGGGAAACCCTATTTTTAATACAAAGCTATCTAAAAGGAAATGTTTTATTAAAAAATTTTCTCAATCTTTAGGCCACTTAGTCTTTATAATTCTGTTACACAAAACTACAGAACATATATCAATTTTCTCATTTTCTTAGAGGTTTGCAACATATTTTAAATCTTTTACAAAGAAAAAAGGCTGTATAAATGCCAAGTATTCGTAAAGTTTCAATAAATTTTTTGTCTCTACTATCATTTCCAATTTTCTCTAGCACAGACAAACTTATTTTAATACATTCTCCTATAAGAACAGAAAAAAATAAAAACTTTACCATGAGAATATATTATTCATTTGAAATTTCCAACAATGATAAAAATGATATTTAGTTGACTGGTTAAGCAATGTTAAGTAATGACAGAATAGACCTGCAGTCACACAGCTTCTTTAATGATGTTAGAAAAAGGTCATTCAGCTCTGAAGTGTCATATGCAAACAGTAAAGGTGAGCGTCTCACAGAATGTGCAGTGATGAAGGGAACAGATAGAACGTGCATGGCAGAAGGAAGAGTTGAGAACAGCTTCTGGCATCAGCTTCAGAGTGTGGAGAAGGTTAATGTCATAGCTCAGATCGGTCTCATTTTCTGATTTAGCTTTTAAGCCAATCATACATGGAGAATAATTTTTAAAATATATGTTTAAATACAGAAAAAAGTCTGAACCAAATTAAGTAAAATGTATCAAAAAAAAAATCAGAAAAAATTTCCAAGGGTATGGAAAATCAGTTGCCTGGGGTGATTTCTGGTTTAGGCTTCAATTCTTCTAACAACAAAAATGTGTTCATTTGACAAGTTTAAGAGGAACAAGAAAATCTAATTTATTTAGAATTGTAAATGTTATTTAAAAATTTAGCATTTGGCCATAAAAACTGCTAAAAGGCAGTAATTTACAACACAATTCATTTAAATAGTATCTTTTGTCACTGCGATCTTCTCAGTGCTTTATAATTGTTTATCATAATATAAACAGACATAGAAACACAGAATTTTAGAGTTTGCAAGATCATGAGATCTAGTGGTTCTCCAAGGAATGAGATGTAGTGAACTGTTGTTTGAGAAATTCAAGGGGCAAGTTTAATAGATCTTTTTGTTTTGGAACTATTGTTACTTTTTTGGTTCAATGTTTTCATTTTTAGCTAGAAAAGCTACTGGCTCAGAGAGGATCTGCTCTTTAAGATGATACCTACATAAGAGCAGGAATGGGCTAATCCTACCTCTTACACTCAGTCTAGTGCTCTTTTCATCACTGAAACTGGAACAGACATCCACCAGAAATTTGTCAGACGTGCTCTGTCCCCATGCCCTGCATTTATCAACCACAATGGCATTAGTGGCTGTTTAAATTAATATCCCTCGATGAGTTTATAATCTGGAGAGGCACAAGCTCACCCAGGCACAGATAGGTTAAAAAGCAGGATGGAGAGAGCGCTGGTGCTTCTTAGTTGCAATGGGCATGGCAGCAAAGATAGAGCGAATCTAAACGGAAAACAGAGTTGAAATCCTGTATCTTGTTCGGAAGGTTTAGGTTGACCTCCATTCAAATTGTAACTCATACGCAACTAGTAACATTTCCATTTGCTGAACAGACTGGATGCTCAATAAATTCTTGCTGAATGACTAATGACCTCCATTGCCTCAATTTCCCCCTAATAAGTCACTTCTTCTAATCAAATGACATAAGAAACCTGTTACTCCACCAAAAGTAATCCTGCAGTTCTAAGACTATTTTGGGCAAATTATAAAACCAGAGAACAGAAAATGAAGAACCAGTTTCATATATCTTCAGTGGCTGCTCTCTCTTTGGTTCAACTATTTATTATATTTGCTCTCTAGACATAAGCCAAGGGCATTTTTCAGATGGCTCCTTTATCCACAATTCCACTGTACCCTAAGCAGGTCATTCTGGTGATTATAAAGCAGACTACGAATTCTCTGTCTTTAGAGGTTAACTTAAAATCCTGCAGACAAATGTTCCTCAGTCATGGATCCTGGTTTTAAAGGTACAAAGTGAAAATGGCTTTGTATTTTTTTAAAAACTCATGAAATTTACATATCTCAGAAAGTGTTTTCTTACAGTCTGTGCGTTTATGCCAACAACACGCCACAGCTCCAAACACTGTTGAAACTTGTTTATGACTGCTTTATGACCATGCGGCACGTTTTCTGATTCTCTTGAATGATAGCAAAATTTCGTCCCTTTAGGGTGGATTTAACTTGTGGGAAACAACCAACATTTTAGGCCAAGAGAAGGGCTCTCCAACTCGGTAATACCATTTTGGATTAAAAATATGGAATGCTGAACGCCCAATAAAGACATCATAAAATAATACTAAAGTCAATGAAGCAAATCTTCACGAATGCTTTAAGCAACGATATCATCGAAGTAGTAATATCACCTCTATTTATTCATTACTCACGCTGCTCTAAGCTCAATACTATGCTCTCTGCACATGTTATGATAACAAATCCTAGCGGCCACTCTCCCCCATATTAGTAGCATAAGTTCCACATTAAGAATGAGAAAACTTGCTCAATTCAAGAAAACTCATCCAAAACAGACAGCTATAAAAGGCAGATCCTAGATTCTAACACAGATCTGACTGACATCAAAGTCTGTGCTATTTCCATTTTCCGATTTTGCCTCTCAAAGAGCTTAATTTCAAGCTTACAATTAGACGAATAAGTCTTGGTGTTCTGTTCTCATTAACCGATATCGAGTAGAGCGCTGTTTTCCTTATTCCCACTCTTCTCCCTAAATTTTAAATAAAACACTACTCGAATCTTCCTTTAATTTTTAAAGTTCCCTCTCATTAGAACCAATAGTCTCTGCTAAAAACTAAGATCCTGTAGTAGGAGTTGCCTCATCAAAGTTTCAATAGAACTATGGCAATGTAACAGTATCTTAGAGCCTCATTTACTCAGTGAAGAACTAATTTAGTCATGTCAATAAAAAGCAATGCTTCCTCAAGCCTTGTGTAACAAAAAGGAAAAATCCCAATCTTTTAGACTTTTTTGTTCGAGAGTCCCAGACTCAGTGACACATTCTCTAATACAGCCCACATGCTGTCCATCTGTGCTTTCAAGTGTTGGAAGATGATAGCTATAAATAAGAGTAAACTGCTTTTGAAATAAACTACCCTTGAAACAGAGATCTGTAAAAATACACACTATTTTTGAGATTAAAAAAGTTAATACCAAACTGATAATATAACTTAGGACATACCAACTACAGAACAGCTCTAATCAATTTAATAATCCAAGGTAGTCTGTAGTGTTAATAGGGCCTGAAGGAATTGTTTTTATGTCATCTTAGACAGGACAGAACTGAACACACACTGCCTGGTGATGACCAACTGGTATTGGAGTCTTGTGAGATGAATATTTAGTAATAAGGAAGTCTTTCCTCCCGTGGAAATGCTTTCGTCTCTCTAAATTAATGGTCTCTATGTACTCCGAACCACTATTTTCAGGTTATTTTAAAAGAAGAAAGCACTTAGCATAACAAAACTGCAATTCATATAGCAAGATGAATCACCATACCCTGGAGCCTTTAAAGAAAAATATTAAAAAAAAAAAAAAAAAAGAGGAAAGAAATAGAAAAAAAATTATCAAATTTAAAAAAGTTTCAAGGAAATGTGAAGAAAATTAAGGCAAGTGAGAAGACAGGCCACATTCTTTAAAAAGGGTAGAATATTACAATCCCTTTACCTGATGCTGTTACCAGGAGGCTGTCTGAGGCACCTGCTCTACAGGATGAGGCACTAACAGGGTTTATGGAAGAGCAAAAGGCAATGGTGGTGGGAATGACAAGGGAACGTTCTGAACATGCAGGTTGGTTCAGTCCAGAGGTTTCAGCAGGCCAGGCACCCACCTGAGATGTGGCCAGGGCTGAAACGGCACAGCCTGCCGGTGCCACAGTTAAATCTATGGATGGTTTTGGTGGCAGTTGAGGGGAGGATGATTTAGGGAGATTCTCCTCATTTATGACCCTGTTCCCTTGGGGCAAACCGGAAGGCGGCGAAGCCACAGTTTTGTTATCCGCTTTGGCCCCCACACTGGAGGCCCTGCTGCCATCCATCATAACCTTGAGTTGGGGGTGGGGTGGAGAAGGAGCTTGGGAGAGCCCTGGCTTTTTTGGAGGGATAGGAGGAGGGTTTCCTCTGTCAACTCGTGCTACACCGGGAGTCTTTAAGCTGCTCCGACCGACTGGAGGGTAGGTGCCAACGTCCCCCGTTGGGGACACTCCAGGCCTTGGGGGTGCTCCCGTTTGAGGGCCTGTAAATCTTGACAGTGCTTGGGTCACAGTATTCCGAGCTAACTGTTTGGCCACTAGGTTGTCGCGACTTGTAGGAGAGACGTCTCTTGATGGAGGACTTTGGGTAGTATTTCCATTTTGGTCTGGGTCATTAGTATTGCCCTGGAATCTAAATCTGGCTGCTTGGATCCGCGGGTTTAGACTCGGATGCAGAGATGCATTGGCACATGGTGAATGTAAATTGTGCACAGGTGGAGCATGCGAGTAGCTCTGGGGAGCTATGCCTGGTGTCTGCACGGCGGGAGGGGCAGCGTTGTTGGGAAGTGGGGGTGTGCTACTTGTTAAATCCGGTGTTGAGCCAGTGCTCGGTCCATTTTCCTCAATTCTGTTTGTACTTGGAGGTGTAACGGCGAGCACAGAGGAGACAATCAAGTCACCATGGGAAGCCTGCCTGTCAATACCCGGTCTGACCAAGGCCGCATTGGTACACACATTCCCTTTCACATTTGCAGAAACTAGGGGGCTCCCTGCAGAAGGCTTTATAGGCACAGTCAAAGGCAACTTCTTCACGTGGTCAGCGCTTTCCATCACTAGGTCTGTCTGGCAAGCAACAGATCTTGTCGCAGTTCCTTCTGTTCCCACAGATATGGAGGCCAAACGCCTATCTTTTGTCTTCCGGGGGAGAGAGAGGCTTGGTTTGCTGTCACTTCCCCTTTTCAGTTGCTCAATCATTTTCCTCATCTTGTCTATCTCCTCTTTGAGGTCAGTGGTATGTGCTTCTTCTCGGTGCAGCTTGGCACGGAGTTGTTCCCGTTCAGTGTCAAACTCAGAGAGCTGTTTTTCCATCTGAGCTTCCATTTCCGTGCTTCTTCGTTTCTCAGTGGAGAGTTCCTCTTCTAATGCACTCGTCTTTTTCTTTTCCTCATCCAGTTTGGCCATTACCTCTTCTAGCTTCTGGGCCTCCTCTATGACTTTGCCCGAGAGCTGCTTGCACTCCTTGACCAGCATCAGGACCACGTGCTTGTTCTTGCCACGCTCTTCCTCCAGGCGGGAGGCCAGCTTCTTGTGCTCTTGCTCCAGGGCTTGTAGCTGAAGCTTTTCCATCTCCAACTGAAAGAAATTCACAGGACAGCCCTATTAATATGCAAATAATTCTTTTAGCCAAAAAAGTGCTTCTTAGGAGATTTTTAAATTAATTTGCTAACAATTACATGGTTTAAGTTAGCTAAAATTGCAAAATGTGTTGTGATAATATTTTAGACTCATTAAAATGAGAAAATAGATGCAAATGGTTTTATGAAAAACATCATAAAACCAAGTTACATTGATACAGAATTTTTTTAAATCTATTAAAGTTAACTATAGCAAAGGAGAACAGTAATCTCATGCTTCGAATCACAGCACACAATTCAGAAAGTTCTATTTTTGTAAAAATAGAGGTCTGTAAAAGAACTGATATTTTTAAGGCTTAATGCTTTAAAATTATCAACTAATCTTTGGGGTACAGCATAATGAAAGTGCCAGTGAATAGCAGACTTCAGTTAAATTCTATGCTCCTATGTTTGCTAATTGTATAACTTAGCTTTTTTTTTTTTTAACTTCGAGCTTCTTACAATGAATTGCTGTAGAAATCATAAAATTATATGTGCAAGTTCTATGAAAACGATAAAGAGTCAAAGAAATACCTTATCAGAACTATAACCAATGTCAGTTGGTTATAACCCAAAGTCTGACCTCATCTCCTACTTCAGTCTCAGTTGCGCACATCGCTCCCAGTATGTTGGCCTCCCTGGAGTTTCTTGAACATTCTTTGAACACAGTCCTGCCTCAAGGTCTCTGACTTTGCTGTTCACTCTGCCTAGAATTCCACCACACACCTTCACGTAGGGCTCGTGCGCTAAGCAGTGATCAAGAGAAGAGAATGGCTCACTGAACACTGAGGAGTCAGGAGTACTCTCTATACTGTGGGTGCTTCCTTCTTTGAAGACATTGTTGAATAGCACTTCAATGGGTCCTATAAGTAGGTGACCAGTGCTTGGTCCATTTTCCTCAATTCTCTTCATACTTGGGGTGGGACAGCGGGCAAAGAGGAGCCAATCAAGTCACCATGAGAAGCCTGCCTGTCAATACCTGGTCTGACCAAGGAGGCATTGGTACACACATTCCCTTTTGCATCTGCAGAAACTAGGGGGCTCCCTGTGGAAGACTTTACAGGCACAGACAAAAGCAACAAAGGAATACAGATAATTCCCCAAGAATAAGTAGAGTCAATTGTTCATAAACATACATTCTATTCTACTATAAAAAATTTGTGGGGTGACTTCATAAGAAGATTAAGTGAGATCTGGGGAACAATAGTGCTGTCATACGCTATATTTATATGTATATTTTATTTATCTGGGTAACTCACAGAAAATTTAACTCATTAATAGTTAAAGCACATTTAACTCTTCTAAATGCATCAAATACGTTGCTGTAGAAGGCATATGCAAAATTAAATTAAGAAAATTTTAATTATATTTTGTATTAGCATCTCAATTCTTATAGTAATGTAGGAAAAAGCAAAAACTAGGACAATTTTCAGTTTATTTTAAAAATATAAGTTGTATAATTTACCTCTCAAGGTAGAAAAAAGATGCTTGTAGAACTTTGAAGGGCTACCTTTACTTCACAAAACTAGAGATCAAGTCAGTGATTTCCCCGATGTTATCGAGTTAATCAGTGTCAGAATCATGACACTGTTCACTCTGCCTAGAATTCCACTACACACAGACTCAGGTTCCACTTGTCTCAAGCTTTTCTCACCACATCATACATCCTGTCCATAGTATTTCTTCACTATGGGTCATCATACTTTATTTATTTTTGAAATAATAACTTTCATCTTACACTTCAGAATCAAACTGAAGACAGACTTCCAGCAGGAGAACAATCCAACTAATCTCAGATATTTATACAGAAAACTGTACTATAAAAGCACCCATAATTCTATTGTATCTCTGTCCTTCCATCACTCATGCCTTGTAAATCCCATTTCAGACTAACATGAGTCTTTTTAATCTCACCACAGATAGCAGAGCACAGAGGAAACCACATAATTGATATACTTACAAACACATGGCTTCAACTTTAATTGAGCTCTGAGCCCCAATCATCGATCACTCTACTTTTGTTTAGCTTCCTCTACAATTTACTTGAGAGGATATTTAAACCTCTGCCACTCTCCACAAAACTTCACCCAGTGACCACTCAACTGACCCTCAGTCTATCCTAATAGACTCTTTTAACAATACAGACTCACTCCTACATCCTGTCTCCTGTGTTAAGCTTTTTTATAACCACACCACTCCATATGTCCTTCCCATCACTCTAAGGGAGGAAGGTTTCCATCTGTTGAAAGTCAGACTTTCTTTAGCAATTAACTTCATTTTCTCCTGTCACTTCTGAGACTTGCTCCATTACTTATTGCAGTGCTCTTCATAATATTAAACATCTCCCTCACTACCAGCTCCTTCCCATCAGTATAGAAACAGACTTCCAGACTTTAAAAATTAATTTTTATATTAAAAAAAAAAACCTTTGATCATTCTGGCTCAGAGACATTCTGGCTCGAAAAAGAGATGTAGTACTAAGTTCTGATCCTAAACCTGTGTGACTTTGGTAAGTTCTCTCTCTAAAGATCAGTTCTGTTTGATACCCTAATTGCACAATAAAGCAATAATAATGATTACTCTATAGAATTAAATGAGGCAATATATGCAAAGCATGCACTGTTGTGCCTGGCACTAAAAAAATGTTTGTTTCTAATTTATAATATAATAACTATCTGTGCTATTTAAAAATGTGTCACTTTTTCACAATGTTTTTCCTCTGAAGACATATTCATAGGCAAACTAAGATCTGGAGAATTGGCCACAATAAACATATAGACGTGTATTTTTATAACTTATATAGCAGTTATAATTCAACAGTTACAAAGTATATCAGAGAAAGTTCCACTACCAGTAATGGTGAAATAACTTCTATTACATTATTTCCCCTGCAGATAATAATTATAAACCCTTAAAAATAGAAAGGTTTTTTTGAAGGCTCTGGAGAACAATAAAAGTGGCAGAAATAAGAGAGAGTGTACCCCACCATTATAAAGGAGCCAATAGCATTGGATGAGATTTGTCCTTGCATAGCTTTTCAATTGAGGGCAACTCTCTGTCCTGAAAGCCCTAGCAGCAGGAGCTCAAGCATGCAGTACCTCTTATACTAGCTTAAGGAGTTAGTGCATGGACCTACGGCTGCCAAAATTAACCCCACCAGCATCTTTGGTTGACTCTTGAATTACATATTCATGGAGGAGACTCCATGCTGAATGACAGAGGTGGATGCTGAATGGCTAAGAGAAGTGAGCACATATTTAAGCTATTGACAACTCTAAGGAAACAGGGTGTGAAATATGAATCCAGCCAGGTTAACTGCTTACTAGAACAAAATACATTCAGAAGATAAAAGTTTAGGGTCTCTGTACCATATCATTCATAATGTCTGGTACACAATAAAAAATTACGAAACATACAAAAAACGTTTAAAAGTGATCCACTGTCAAGAGAAATGTGCTCAAATATAAACTAGATCCAAGATGATACATATTGGAATTGGCAGACAAGGACCTTAAAGCAGCCGTTTTCAAAGAAAATATGGTCACAATGATTGAACAAAAAAGGAATCTTGGCATAGAAATGGAAACTAGAAAAAAAGAATCAAATGGAAAATCTAGAACTAAAAAGAATATCTAAAATGAAAATAAAAGTTCATTGCATGGGCTTAACAGATTTTAGAGAGTAGAATAAAAATAACAATGAATTTGAAAATAGAGCAAAAGGAAGTATCCGATTTGAGAAACAGAAAAAAAAATTGACAAGTAAACAGCACCTCAGTGACCTGTTAGAATGTAAATATAAAGTGGTTTAAATTCCATGAAAGTGGAATTTCAAAAATAGAAAAGAGAAAATGAGGAAGAAAACTATATTTAAAAAAAAAAAAAGGCCAAAAGCTTATAAATTTGGTAAAAACAAACAAGCTTAATAAATCCAGGAAGCTAAGCAATCCCAAAGCAGGATAAATATAAAGAAAATCATACCTAGGCACATCATAGTAAAACTGCTAAAAACAAAGATAAGAAAAAATTGTGCAAACAGCCTGAGGAAAAAATATATACGTTACATACAGAGAAATTACAATATAAATAATGGCTGATTTATTTATTATCTCATCTAAATATATATCTAAAATATATGAAGCAAAACCTGACAGAAAAAAAGAGAGAAATACAACTCTATGATAACAACGATCTTTCTACTAAAAAAATCTAGGTTAAAAATCAGCAAGAATATAGATCTTAAAAACACTGTGAAAACCCCATGGCCTAGTTAACATTATGGAACAGAATAGTCCAAGACTACAGAAGACGCACTTGCTGAGCTATTAAGATTACAAAAGACTAAAATCTTACAGAATATGTTCTCTGACCACAGTAGAAATTATAAATAAATCATAATAAAGTATTAAGAACACCCCAAAATTCAAAAATAAAATAATCTACTTCTAAATAGTACAAAGGTTTAAGAAATCACAAAGGAAATTAGAATATATTTTGGGCTAACTAAAAATAAAAACACAACATACCAAAATTTGTGGGATGCAGTGAAAGAAGAATACTTAGAGATAGCTAAAGCAGAAGGCAGAGAGAAACTGATATCTTTAATTGTTCACATTAGAAGAGTTACCTCAAATCAATCATCTAAGTTTCACCTTAAGAAGCTAGGAAAAGTTAAGCAAATTAAATACAAAGTAAGTAGAAGGAAAGAAATAACAAAGGTAAAAAAAATCAACAACATTGAAGAGACAAATGATAGAAAAATTAACAAAGCCCCAAATTGTTTTTCATCTAATAGATTAATATTGTTAAATTTAGAAAAAACAAGAAATAAAGAAAAACACAAATTATCACTAGAGAATGAATATAAAAAGAACAATAATGAATAATTTTGTGCCAATAAATTCAATAAATCAAATTCCTCTGAAACACATAGCCTTCAGAATTGATATAAAATGGCATAGAAAATGGAATGGCTTTATATCTCTTAAATAAATTAAATCACAAATAAAAACTTTCTCTCAACGAGAACTCCTAGATCATATGGCTTTACTAGGGACTTCTATCAAACATTAAAGAAATAATGCCAAACTTATACATACCCTTTTACTTTATGAACTTAGAATTACCTTCACTCAAAACAGTCAAGTATTTTTTTAATTTACAGAAAAATTACCACTTATGAACACAGACACAAAATTCCTTAGCAAAATATAGGCAAACTGAATCCAGCAATATATAAAGAGTAATAAAAGATGACCCAATGAAGTTTACCGGAGTAATCCAAGCTGCTTTAACACTTAAAATCATATTAAAAGAAAAAAGAGACAAATCATTACTACATCAATAGATGTATATAAACGATTTTACAAAATCCAAAGCCCACTCATAAGAACCTCTCAACAAATAGAATGAAATCTCAAAGAGATAAAGGGCATCAATAAAGAAGCACAGCTAACATCATACTTAATGGTGAAATAGACTGTTTTCTTCCTAAGAAAAGGAAAAGGTACTGAAGTCTGCTCTCATTACTTCTATTCAACATTGTACTGGAGGTTCCAGTCAGTGCAATGATGCGGGGAGGGGGAGGAAAGAAGGCAGGCAGGCAGCCAAACTGGAAAGGAAGAAGTAAAATGGGCTCTATTCACAGGTAACATGTTTACCTACGAAATCATATATAGTATACAAAACGATTGCTAAAACTAATATAAGCATATTTAGCAAGATCACAGGACACAATGTCAACATACAAAAATCAATTGAATACCTGTATACTAACAGCAAACATTTGGAAACAGTTTAAAAACGATGTGATTTACGACAGCATCAAAAACACGAATAGGAATAAACCCAATGAAAGACATTTAAACCACAACACTGAAAACATCATGCTAAAAGAAATTATAAAGACTTTGAAAAATGGATAAATATACGATGATTGTGGGTTGGAAGGCTCAATTTTGTTTAAATGTCAATTCTCAACAAATTAGTCTACAGAGTCAATAGAATTTCAACTCCTGCCAACTTTTGGAGAAACCAACAAACTGATTTTAAATTTTTACAAAAATTAAAAGTATCTAGAATAGCCAAAACAATTTGTTACAGAAAAATACAGTTGAAAGACTTATAGCTCCTACATGCAAGGCTTATTATTTACCTAGAATCATCATTTACCTGAAGTTCTAGTATACGAGTAAGACTAATCCATGACGAAAATCAGAAGACTGTTCAGTGGTTGCTTTAATTGGAAGAGGGATTTGTTGGAGAGGCCTTCCATGAGACCTGTGATGGACATATTTTCTGTTTCTTGTAAGGAGTACCAACTACACAACTGTATGCATTTTTTAAAACTCATCAATTTGTACATGAAGATGTGTAAATTTCACTTCATGTAAATGTTTTCTTAAAGAACTATAAACAATAGTGAATTAGAGGTTTGTATGTTTGCTTTTTACAGAGGTATGGATTAGCAAGTCTGAAAATATTCTCTGTATGTTCTAGGCTTGAGTAAATGAGTAAATATACTGAAGAATAATGGAGCCAGCCTTCTCACTGTTGGAGAAGTTAGTTCTAAAGAGAGAGAGGACAAGAATATACCCTATGGTTTTGGATTAGAATCAGAGGTGTCAAAACATTATGAACTCATTGTTTGATATAGAGACATATAGATAAAATATGGATATAGTTGTGTACATAAAAATATATATGAATATGATAAATATACATAATTTCCTAGCTCTAGATTTGTTTCTATGCTCCATTTTCCATTAAAAAGGAAACTAGTGTCTCTGAGAGTAATAACTAATTCCAGGAGTTGGTATAGGGAAAAATATAAGATGAGCGTGGCATACCTTGCCGGAAAGTAAGGAAGTGCTCAAAGAATGATGGGAACTTATAAGAGGAGCCAACTTAAAAAAGCTCTCACTTGCCCAATCTGGGACAATTCTGAGAGGTGATCCAGGGCCTGTGGACCTGATGGGTAGAGGTAGGTATAAAGACACTGAACTCGACCACATACTACAATTGAAAGAAATCACAGCCTCCTATATACATAGATTATTGAATTCCAGTTGACTTTTTATATTATTATCCAATTTATTTTACTTACAACCACTTCCAAGTAGTGGCTGAGGAGGAATTTTGCACAGAGAGTATCACCAAACTATTTTGCAAAAAGCACTGGATTGTGTGGAAGAGCTTAAAACTAACACAGCTTCACTGGGGAAGTGGGTGGTTGCTCCAAGAATAGCACCCAGACTGGGAGCCATGAATGGAAAGGCACGAAACAACTGTTTTTACAGAATGAAAGAGAAGACTATGTATGTGGGAGCAGAGGAGCAATGCAAGGGCGATTAGTTCTAATTCAATGTGGAAAATAGAGAAAAGTAATTTTGGTCACTTGTAAAATGAGAAAGCAGAGTGCATGTCTGTCACAACCACACAACTCTTATGACATTTAACTATATTCATTATTGCTTCCCTTTATAACACTCACTGCTTCCTTGTCCTTTACCTGGACACCCCCACCCACCTGCCCAATACTGGTAAACAAATATATAACAATAAAATATATTAAAATGTTTTTTTTTCTTTATAGAGGCTGACGCTACCAGTTTGGGCTCTGCAGCTGTCATCTGTCTTTTCCTCTTGGTCTAGAGTTTCAAGAAAGGGAAGTCAAGACATGGATAAGGAAAACTGCCCTCTGCTCTAAATCTCTGACACAGACCTCACTGTCTAGTTCTCCTTAACACTCACTCTGCAATCCTTCTGGGGAGTCAAAATGCATGTTGAAATGTAACAATGAATTATACAAAAAGACTGAGGAATGAGCTAAAAATAATCATTTGTGTACAAAATGTCCTACTCTTCCTAAAAATGTTGTTTTAGATGGTTCTCTACCATGTTATCCTTGAATGAGTCTAGAAAGCAGCTAAAATTATACTTATGTTAAAAAGGAACCATCATATAATGTAGAGCACTGATAACAAATAGCAGAACAGTACAATCAGCTATGATAGGAATAAAAAAGCATACAAAATAAATTAAACAAAACAAATTTCATTGTTCTTTTCTGGCATCTTTGTTATTTCTTTGGTTGTCTAGCACCTGAAACTCCGTGTTAGACTTCTCCACTTTGTGGTTCTCCCCTAGAGAAGAGAAATACGTCCAGCAGTAGCTTTCCCGGTCTTCCCTGTAGCCGAGGGGAGGGTGTGGGGCCAAAGCTTGGCCAATCAAGTGCACCTGCTCTTAGGCTCAAACTAGGAAATGAGGGGTCCAAAGAAGCAGGGCCAGGAGAGGCACTCCAGACCCAGAGCAGCAATGACAGTGGTACTGTCTGGTGTTAGCAAGCTGCCGTATCCAGCTCTCATGAGCAGAAGCATCACCCACTGCAGACTTGATCTACAGTGAGCATTTGTCAGTGATGTCAGCTAGTAAGAGCTAGTTCTCTGGCTGTCCCAGCCATGCTCTACCTGCTGTAAACCAACCAATAAATGCCTTTTCTGCTTAACTCCATGAATATTTGCTTCACTTCCTCA
>NW_011889361.1:0-19983 GCF_000151845.1 Pteropus vampyrus | reverse complement strand
TCTAGAGTTTCAAGAAAGGGAAGTCAAGACATGGATAAGGAAAACTGCCCTCTGCTCTAAATCTCTGACACAGACCTCACTGTCTAGTTCTCCTTAACACTCACTCTGCAATCCTTCTGGGGAGTCAAAATGCATGTTGAAATGTAACAATGAATTATACAAAAAGACTGAGGAATGAGCTAAAAATAATCATTTGTGTACAAAATGTCCTACTCTTCCTAAAAATGTTGTTTTAGATGGTTCTCTACCATGTTATCCTTGAATGAGTCTAGAAAGCAGCTAAAATTATACTTATGTTAAAAAGGAACCATCATATAATGTAGAGCACTGATAACAAATAGCAGAACAGTACAATCAGCTATGATAGGAATAAAAAAGCATACAAAATAAATTAAACAAAACAAATTTCATTGTTCTTTTCTGGCATCTTTGTTATTTCTTTGGTTGTCTAGCACCTGAAACTCCGTGTTAGACTTCTCCACTTTGTGGTTCTCCCCTAGAGAAGAGAAATACGTCCAGCAGTAGCTTTCCCGGTCTTCCCTGTAGCCGAGGGGAGGGTGTGGGGCCAAAGCTTGGCCAATCAAGTGCACCTGCTCTTAGGCTCAAACTAGGAAATGAGGGGTCCAAAGAAGCAGGGCCAGGAGAGGCACTCCAGACCCAGAGCAGCAATGACAGTGGTACTGTCTGGTGTTAGCAAGCTGCCGTATCCAGCTCTCATGAGCAGAAGCATCACCCACTACAGACTTGATCTACAGTGAGCATTTGTCAGTGATGTCAGCTAGTAAGAGCTAGTTCTCTGGCTGTCCCAGCCATGCTCTACCTGCTGTAAACCAACCAATAAATGCCTTTTCTGCTTAACTCCATGAATATTTGCTTCACTTCCTCATAGCTAATAATCCTGCCTGATATGTCTATTGCAATACAACTGACCTCATTATGCTTAGCTGCCACCTAGAACAAGTTATACCCAATACACAGAGCTACTTTCAGCTTTTTCACTGGTGGGGGAAAAAAATGCTCCCTTCTGAATTTCCTAGTTATTATCTGGGTTTCTTACTTTTAAGGCTCTGCTTAAATTAAAAGGCTGTCTTTATTTCAGGGTTAGAAATTATACCTTCTAAGCATGAATAAAATGACTGAAAATAAATTAGGATAGAAACTCTATTAACAGATGATGTACAAGATAAGTAATAAAAGCCCAAATATCATTCTACCCTTCGTTACTGGCCCTAAACCTGGAGTAGATTGCCGGAGGCAAAGTTCCCCATGATGATTACTCATTAGCTTATTCAAAGCGGCTTGAAGGGCTCAGTCCATTTGCCAAATTGACTCATGCCCAAATTTTCCTGGCATATGAATTACCGGTTAACCCTCCTATTAGTAGTCTCAGCAGGAACCAATGAATGAATGAGCACAGAGCCTCTTCTTCTGCCTGAAGCAGCCAACCAAAGCAGAATTCAAGCCAAATGTCTTAGAGCTGCGCCCAGTGTCAGATAATAAATACTTGAATGTAGATAATGGGGCCTTTGCTTCCCCCGACTTTTGCTCTGGCAGAGATTTAAAGAACAGCGCTCATTGAAAATAATGAATTTTTTTATCTGGCTGCTTTTGGATTTCAAAAACTCCAATTTATTCTATATGTAAGGGAATTAGAGATGTTTGGTTAAAATATTTACTTTCAGGAATAAAGGTGACAGTTAATTTTATTGCTAAAAAGATTACTTTGGTGTTTCTGGTCTTACCAGCTGATGGGACATTTTCTTTGTAAGATTCAAGATAAGAGCACAAACTGTAACTCTTATTACATGCTACAATCTATGGGAACAGAATAACTTTTAAGGATACAAGGTAGCAGTGCCTATCAAAGCCATCCTTCACTGAGACTACATAGCCAATGAATTTGGCCATAAAGGACTCCTGTAGGCCCCTTATACGTGAGAGACAGATCACTGGCTCATTTCGTATTAGCCTCTCAGGACCCATAGGACAGAAACAATTTCCTTTCATTCCTAGCCAGGCTGGAAATGACCCAGTCATTTAGAAACAAACAGGATGTAAGTTGATTTAAAAAAATCAGCTAGATAATAAAATCTTTGATTTGACTCAAAATGAGTGTCTTCTTTTTCTCTCCTACAAGAGAAATGATAGATAAAATGCAAAACTAAAGGAAATTTTAGGAAAGTATTCATTTTTATATATTAAGTAAAAACTACAATGAAAACAAAGTATTTTCTTGATTTTTGATAATGTATCATAAAACCCAGCAGAAATACTTTATTATGAAATAGCTCACGTGACATGTTAAGAACATAACTGAAATGTGCCTCATCCAAGAAATACAAATGAGCTTCAGTGACATCAGCTGAAATATACTGGCTCTTGCTTATGTGGTTCGTGGGGATTTTTGACAATCACTGGAGACTTCAGTGGTTGTCTACAGGGTTTTGTAGAGGGTATGCAATATACAGAGTAAAACTGTTTGATTCTGCCTCACATCCATGGAAAGCTTTCTATTCTTTCTTCCTTCCACGTTTACCCAGTGCTTAGTTCTCTACCATGTGATAGATTGATGAATACGTTTGCTTTTATTCAAAACCCATACCAGAACACTGACATACATACATTAATGCAAAGATATAATTACAGAGAAAAGACACACACATTAAATGGCAGTATCACAAATATTTATAGTATAGTGCATTCAGGTTAACTGAGCAGGTGTTACATGTAAGCTATAATGAGATCTCTGAAAAGGACAAATAGAAACATTTTAATTTATGCTTTAATAATGATTAGAAGAACATATTGCTCTTAATTCTAATTATACTAGACATCATTAGCTTCTCTGATTTTCTCACTCTCTTCTAATAAAGGGAATCAGTAGTCTTGGCAGCATATTGGAAGGACAAAATTTAAACTTCTATTTCCTCATGGATGATGTTAGTAAGCTTTTATCACTCAGGGCTCTTTCAAGTATGGACTCACGTGCAATAAATATGTGTGTGTTGGTAGGGAAGGTAAGGCATGTGGGGCGAGGTCGTTTTAAATGAAACACATGTGAGCAGGAGCCTGGAGGTCTGCAGCGGAGACAGCTATCAGACCCCAGAGGCGAGCTTGAGACTAACCAGGACTTTGGGATGACATATACTGAGATTGCATATACCATGCAAACTTTCATTCTATTCTCCTCATGCTATCTTCATTTTCCAAAGAAATAATTTAAACAAATTTTCATTTCAAAGAAATACTTGAGACAGAAGCTGGGTAAAGTAAGCTGAGGATGCCACCATATGATCAGAGTCCTGGTTGCATTACTGGATCACCCACATAGCAGTTACGCATGCCTTAAATCACTGGAAAAGGAAAGTCCAAAAGAAAAACATATATTTTAAAGAAAGCATCAAAGTCAGCATCATGGGAAACATAAATTACTTTGTCATACTTTCTTTACAGTTTAGTCTTTTTGAGTTACATTTGAAAAGGGCCTCCAGAATCTGTCAGCATTTTGCATTTCTAAGTACTTACCCCAACTCTTCTTGAAAATACAATATTTAAGTACAAAAGACAGCCTAAGAGATGGTCTCTGTGTTCTACACTGTGTTACGGGAAAAAAATGACTGTTCCAAAGTCTCAATACCTTCTTTTGTCTGCTCTCAGCAGCAGCCAGCTGTGTGGACATCCTTTCTTGCATTTTTCTGCAGTGGGCCATGACTGCCTCGAGGATGGACAGGGGGTTGGTACAAACTGGCTTCTTCTCTTTTTCACTGGCACCTGCTTCATAGTCTCTCTGCAGTGCCAAGAATGGGTCGTTTAAATTAAATCTTCCATACCGTTCCTGGATAAACACCTCCTTCCTGCGAGCCTAGAACAAAATCAGAGGAATGTACTGAAGACAGAAATGAAAATATACAGAAAGATATTTCTAAGAAAGTTTTGTGATTACTTTTCCAAACGGTCTTCACAACTGTTGTTGAGTAATGGCTTACGAATAATGTCAGGCAGTGAGCGAGAGGTGAGGGCAATCTGACCCCAACTCCTGACTAGCCTGGCATGCCATTCTGTCTACTTTCAAATTTGCTTCCTTTAAGAACATTGCCTTTTAAATGACAAATAATGCAAATATTTCTTTCTCATGATACCCACTCCTTCAAGGATCTGAATATTAGGTGTAGTCTTTTCTAATTTAAAGTAAAATCAGAAAGATCAACAATTAAAGTAAATTTTAGCAAAAGTTCAAAAATAAAATTGTGTTGACAGAATTTATATTTCACATAATACTTACCAAGTTAGTCATAAAATATAAATCTCCTGCAAGTTTTATATAGCCAGAAAGATTTTATAAAGAAAACAATTCATGAATTTTTTTAGTCAAAAATTTACAACATTCACATATTGTGAAGTTTGACCAACTACAAAAAACCTCCCGAAAATTTAAGAAGATACAAATATCTTATCATTGAAGGACATTAAAATATAGTTTGCAGAATCCCAGGAAAAAAAGGTAACCTCATTTTACTCTAAATGTCAGTCCTTCACCATCAAAGTTAATTGCACATCCACATGGCACTAAACGCAATTTTCTATAATTAGCCTAAAACAGTCTTTGCATAAAATAGGAAGGAGCAGTAGAAATATATTGAAAACTAGCAACATTTTCCTAACTCAGCTCATCTGGAAGAGGCACTAGAAAAAAAATTACTCTATGTCATTGTCATAGAATTGCTTTATAATAAATCAAATTTAATTGTCCAAAATGTTAAGTGTGTTTTCTAAAGATATATTACATACATTTTCTCACTTTAAAAGCAACTGCACTAAACAACTAAACTTTTCCATTTTTAGACCACTGTTAGCAAGCCAACAACTAGATAAACACAAGTGCAAATGACAAATGGGAAACGCTAACATTTTTTTTTTCCTATTACCAAATTAGATTAAGAAATGCAATTTACAGAAAGTTCAATTTCACCATTAAATTTAAGCTAGCTTTCAGAGCATGATTTGAAACTTAAAAGTCAACATGGTTTGTGAGTCAAAAAACATTTGATATTTCTAGAGTCTTCAAATTCAATTATGTAATCAATATACTGAGTAAATATCACTTCAGAGATGCAATTTTGAAAGCAATTTCATTTTATTTTTCACTTTTCTCTTAATTTTTATTCAAGGTAATAGTTCATGCCCCCATGCCTGGATAAAACCTTGGGAAAGCCTCCATGGTTTTTCTAATTACTTTTATCTATTAAGAGTCCTATAGCCACTTTAAGACATAAAACAGTCTCCGTTTGGCCATCAGAATACCCAGCCTCAGTGGTATGACAGCTCCCCTTCTCCAGCTAGGACCTGCTGTAGGTTAACATGTGCCACCTGGGAAGCTCAGAGTATTTATGAAAACATCTCTCTTTTTATCCAAATCTTCTCTCCCTAAGCTGTTTCAGTCCTTCCTGGGATGGAAGAGACTGGAAGTAGATGATGATGGAGGTAAGGGGAGCAGAAACATTTTACCTGACTGTTTCATTTGGTAGACTGGCCTTACCAACTGAATGTGGCAAGTATTCAAAGCCTAATCTTTTCCCATAAAGTACTTGGTGACTTTAGAGGGCCACCTCTCTCCCACTGCTAAGGGCCCTTTATCTATAATTTCCTCAATGTAGGTCATACATTTTAGAACGGACTACATAATTCTTGGAGTCTGGTAGAAAAAAAAAAGGCTCTTGGTTAAAAAAATTTATTAAGAATTTCAAGATGGTGACAGAATACCATTTAACCAAGCATGGGGCCCTTCTTAGCACATGGTACTTTGCAAATGTGTAGGTTGTACATCCACGAAGCTAGCCTTGCATATGCTCCTTATGTAGCATCTAGAATCCAGTGTTTGTGAGCTAAGGTCCCATGTTCTCCAGACCTCTCTATTAAATAGGACCTGAATCGATCTCATTCCCACTCTTTGATGCCTATGGACCGATGCAGTCTATAGGAAACACTCACGAATATCCATCTATACAAAATCTGAGAGTACAGGATGACCACTGCCACCACCATGCTGTCATTTCCACAGGATGCCTGCTTTCATCCCCGCCTCCACTGAGCCCACCAAGACCTTCAGGAGAAACCTATTAAGTCATTAAACTCTCTCTCTGACGCTCTTTTCTTAAGATGAAGGAAGCAGCAACTGGATGGGGCAGGACTCACAGTATCAGTTTCTACAAATTTCTTTGCTACCACCTCATTCTTCTAGATGACATTAGATTTATTTCATCGATTTCTTAAAAAGTAATTATAATTTTGATGGGAATTATGTATAAATTCTACACACATTTTTGAGGAAAGAAGACATTTCATAAAATTGTTTTACCACTGCAAGATGATCTTTTCATTATTATCTTATAAAAGTTTTATATTTTCAAATAAATTAGCATACATTTAAAAATAAAAGAACTCTTTTCACATATCTTTGGCAACATCCCACTTTCTTAATTATCTGTATACAGTGCATATTTTATGTTGATTAAAATCAATACAGCAGTTCTCAATCCTGGCTGCTCATCCAAGGCATCTGTGCAACTGCAAACGCTCAGCTTTGGCCCAATGTTCCATCCATAAGTCTATCAAGATTCTTTGATGCCCCAGCCAAGGATAAGAACTAACAACAAATTTTTTGCTTCTCTTTGCACTTTTATACCATTATTTTACCTTTACTTCTAACTAGGTAAATCTTTAGGTCATTTATTTTTCAAGCAGCTTTTGGATGGGAATATTTTATATCTTTGTCAATCTGAGGATGATGTTTATTTCCTTCTTTCAGGACCACCTTGTCTGGGTGTAAACCTTCTTAGGTGGTATCCTTTAACGCTTTCGGCATTCAGTACGCAGGAGCAAGCCTGAGGTCAGGCAGAGATTTCCCTTTCTGCCTGAATTAATCAATTCTTTTTCTAACCTTAAATTAGCATATAACATTTAAGATTATTCCTAGTGTTGGCTGGTATTGTCCTAGCATGTAGCCCTTTTTGATCTAAAGATTCTGCTACATTTTGGTTGCAGCATCCATTCCATTTTCTTCTAGTCTCTTCCAAAACTATCTCCATTCTTTGTTGTCCACATACATATATCTTGTTTTCTACTTTCTCACTTTAATCTCTTCCTCTTGGTTCTGAAGATCTTTAATTTGTCATAGATTCAATTTTGTTACAGGGTTCATTTTTCACTATTATATGCTTCAATTCTCCTGGTGCATTTTAAATTCTCATACAAACCATACTAGGTAAGTACTAGTAGCCTCATATTATAGATGAGAAAACTGAAGCACTGAGAGGGCAAGCGGCTTGACCAAGGTTGTACGGCTAGAAGTGGTGGACCTAGGACGGACTCCAGCACTCTGCCTCCAGGATCTGTGCCCCATTCTCTGCTCTGTTCCTCAGCTTTGCAGACAGTCTCTTCCTCATCACAGTCTGGCTTACCCACCATTCAGTCTCACTCCAAAGCCTGTTTTCTTGAATTTTCAGACACAAGGCAGATGCTATCTATAAATTACTTTCTAAAATTTACTTATTTCTCATAATTTTGTCAGATGTAGTTTCTCTCTTTGCACTTTAAATGTTATGTTACCTTCCTTGTTCTATACTGTAAAATCTTTCAAGGGCCTTTTTTTTCCTTTTTCTTTTTTTCTGTTTACTCCATCTTTGGACCAGCGGTAGTCAAGCCAGATCTGGTGTTAATCCATAAGCAGGGCAGGTAGTCTCCCTGAGTAGCTTTACTCATCAGCTGGTTGCCCTTAAAATGCTTTTCTCATACAGGGAGCCAGAGGGCAGACTGATGCAGATATACATCACAGTGCTGCTTTTGCTGAGAGGAGCAAAAGGTAGTCAGAGCCACAGCTCCTGTGAAGGAAATGGACTCCTGTCAAGCCTGCCACCCGGCACCGCTGCCACCTTGTGTGTTAAGGACAAGGAGTCTCTTTGGCTGTGTCTGCCTACTAAGTAAGAGGGCATATCTGTGTCGTCTTCTGTCCTGGCAGAGTATCAGGGAGTGGCCCTGATGCCCAGACAGCTCTCTGGTGATTCTTCTTCACAATCATAAAAGGGATTTCAAGCCACAACTCTCTACCTATCCCACAGTGGGCCCTTGCCTCTCCAAATCCAGGAAGGCAAGAGCTGGCTGGCTCTTTCCAAGTTACAGAGTGCATCACAGAATTTCAGGGAGTGATTCAGTTCTCATTTATCCCTCAATCTGGTCATTGGACATTACAACTAGAAGATATATCTTTATTTTTCAGGATATAGGTAGCAAAACGGTTGGGAGAATAGGCTCAGAGATCAGTTAAAATAGATTTGAATAGACTCTGTCACTTCCAAGTTATGTAAACTTGGGCTGATCACCTTGCTCTTCACCAGTTCCATGAGGATGACACAGTACCTGATCCAGGGCTTTATTGTTTTGAAGGATTAATAATGCATGTCAGGCACTTAGCTGGGTGCATAGACAATCATGAACATGTAATTAAGTGATAGCTATCATTTTAATAAAATGAGACATTTAGCTTGTAAATTTTGTCTATTTTTATACCCTTTATGTTACTTCATTAGAAAAACAGGAAGTTTGGAGTCAGATGCCAGTGCCAACATACCCATGTTATTTCAAGCTCCCAGGAGAAGTGATTGTTTTTCTGTGTGTGTCCACACGTTTACAAATATTCTCTTCTATTGCATTACACACCTTACAGAAAAAGCCCTGTGCTTCTAAGGTCCATTATTCTAGAGCCCTCTCAATATATGCACCAGGCCAAGCGGGTGCATTCACGAAATGCTACACATGAAGTAGAATCAACATGACAGTGGATGGAAATGAACTCATCATCATCCAACAGTTACAGAAACATTCACGAATATGACGCTCCACAGATAGAGAAAATATAAATAAGTTCTTTTGAGAGTGTTTTTAAAGGATTACAGAGCAAAAAGCATAGACTTAGAACAAAATATAACAGAATCCTATTTCAATACCGCACTCTAATACGTGAAATCAAATGACTGGTTCTGAAGCACCACGTTTGGAGAAAGGAGACGCGGTTATGCCATTACCTTTATAAGCTCTCCTCTTATTAATGGATGTGATTTTCAGCGTTCAGGGTAAATTTAGATATAAACATGTAAATGTTCTATCTGTAGCCCTAAAATAACAAAAGTGCACAAGCCATTCATTTACTGAAGTTCTAAATCATAGACTTTATGCTAAGTTTTCTAAAGCTTCTAGATACTGAGTAAATTGGTAGAATTTTCCAACAAGTTAAATCACCCTATCAAAAAACTTATCAAAGTTTGTGACATATAGTGAACCAGAAATTTAATAGTTCCTGGTAAAGAGATGACTTAGGACATCTGTAAGAAAATATGTTCCTAATGATTAAAAAGGGAACAGAATTTTCCTTGACCATTAATTTTAAAATAAGTGTTTGAAAAATAAGGCTTTTGTTGAGTGGTCTGATATTGTCCAGAGAAGCAATTAGCGCTTCTGGGGACTGAATATTCCTGTACCAAGCACACTGGCAAAGACTCTGCAAGAACGCCTCCCTTCAAGTGTGTTCAACCAAGTTCCTGTTCTAAAAACCCTCAAACAAATTTTTCCCCCACTTGCATGTTATTCACATTATCATGACTGCACAGAAGCATTTTTTTATTTGTCTTTAATCATCCAGGACTTTTGACTCATAACAAGAAAAAACACCCCAGCATTAAACAAACATCATGCCTAAAATGAACATACAAGCAGTTATACAAACAAACAAACAAATCTCAAGAGAATGCAAAGTAGCTTCCTTGAAATGTTTCAATATTTCAGGAACGATGTAGTTCGCCTATCTGATAATTCCGGAACTATCTACTAACTTGTGACTTGAGAAAAGAAATGTGTAAACAGTAGTGGGTGTGGGTACAGTATTAACATAAGCTTCTCCACGCAAAGTTTTTAAAAAATGAAAAACAAAATAAGGAAGTGTCTACTGGGAATGACATAACAGATCATTTCTGTGGGTAGAGGTTGTGATTAAAAATTTAAAATACGCTCCCTTTTATAGCTGCAGGAAACCTAAGTTGGCTTGGTTAAAAATGAAAGTCCCCAGGACACAAAGAGATTGATGGAGGGGTTTTGTTCTTCTTGCTGCGCCCTCTCCCACCCCCTACAGAACTACCCTTGGTCTCTAAGGAGTGACTCACCAATCCCAAGACCTGCTGAGCATCTGGAAAACATAAACAGAAAGATTTTAACTTTCTCACCTTCTACCAGCTGAAATGACTCACTATCAACAACAATCAAGGGAAAAGGAATGTCAACAGTTTGAAAGCAGTCTTTATTCAAACCCTGCCAGTAATTTTACCATCATTAAATGTTTCCCAGTCCTTGAAAGAATATATACCTCCTGCTACTTGCCACAGCAAGTCAGAAAACTTCTGCAGCTGTCAGAAAAGGATCACTACAGAGATCATCAACAGGGCGGGTCCCTGGGAGGCTCCTCGGAGGGAGACTTCACTGGACGTCTGCAATAAAGATCTGTGCCCCTTGGGTGGGGGCAGATGTGCAAACTGTGGTGGACACTCCTAGCTGCTCTTACGTCAGAGGTACGGGGACCCAGCAGGCAAAAGGTGAGGAAAGAGCTGATCTTGTTCAAGGGACAGGCAGATCTCATCAGGACAAGCATTATTTGCAGGAAGAGGATAAGAATCCATTTCAGATCATGCAATTTTGTCTTCTTTCATTGTATTTGATGCAAGAACAGCTGTGAAAATGCTTTATAAACCATCAACTGTGGTGCATAGGTTGGTTGGTATTATTAATATAAAATCAGTCATTTATCACAGGCCTGTTTGTGTTGGTTCCATTAGTAAAAATGCTTGACTGTCTGTGTTTCTGCTTAACTTTTTACATTACATCATTGAATCAGTGAGAATTCATTAAGTGAGGTCTACACATGGACCATTTGTCTCCAGCAACCAACTCCCTTGTCTTCTTTACTCTGCTGGGCACCAGTGGGCAGAATGGGAAGGGGGACAGTATATCTTAACTCGTCTGTAATAGAGAATAAATTATAGAATACTGTAAACATGTGCTACGCATTATGAAACAGTGAAATGTGGCGTCTCCTGCAAAGGAGTTTAGGCCAAGACAAACGGTAATCATTTCCTGAATCTCCAACATGATTTATGACTGACTGTGATCAATTTCTGAAGAGTAAATCTGAACTGTATTTTTAAAGTCTATTCATGTAAGAATCTGTTTTCTCTTCTGAGTTATGCCACCCACTTTCTCACTAAAAGCCTCAGCAGCCTCAGACCAGATGATACCAGTCTCCTGTGTAGGTGGCACATTACAGCACTCACTGGAATTTGCTGCAGGAAGGAGATCAGGACCCTGCCATTCCCACCCCCTCTATCCTGGAACAGCTACTAAAGGCATCTGTTTCTGTCCTTGAACATCCTTAATCTCCCGTTAATATTCCTGGAGAACACAAGGATAGTGAGAGTTAGTTAGGATGGGACTAAGAGCGTCATGTTGGTTCTTAAAACTCTGATCAGTTACAAAGAAATGTTTCAAAGAACTAAAGCCCTCAGCCAGAGTTGACAATGCTACCATTCACATTAAAGGAATCCGTTTCCTTTCTATCCGAATGCTTCTGCTTTGTATACAAGATCAGATGATGCTATGAAAATTCCCAGAGGACACACATCCCTAGGGGGCAACAGGACTAGGAATGGGGCATCCACACATGCCCATTCACCCAATCCTGTGAATGACTGTCTCCCCATGGAACTAGCCAGCGGGCAAGGACCTGGGTATAATCTAACTGCCTCTGTGCTATAGTAAATGCTCCAAATGGGAATCGCATCCACAGACCTGGTCACAGCAGCCCCAAGTTTCGACTGATGGATGGACCTAACCACACATCAGAATTTAAAAAAGAAGAGCTGTCAGGAGTACAGATGAGGCATCATGAGAGTTGTGTGAGTTGACCTGGTACAGCCATGTACTTATAAGATCTCTCTAAAATAACATCATGCTTGGCAGTAAACACACAGACTATTTTGCCTGTACAGTCTATTTTTAAATATTGGTACCAGGCACACGAATACTTGCAGCTGTGTTTGAGAAGTACAGGGTAACATGTACTTGGGATTAAGCCTAGCATCCACAGAAACAATTCCTACTCTGTTTCATATAAATAACAGTATCAACAGAAGAATCTACCAAAATGACAAAAAAATCAATTATGGAAGGGAAAATCTCAATAGCCCATTTCCAAAATAATTCTTTTTGAAGCCGAATTAGTATTAGCAAATACTAAATTTTATTAGTCTTAATTTTATTAGTATTTCCCAAGGTTAAAATGGCCCTAATAAACAACAGATTTTTAAAAAACACACACACAATAGAGTGTACGACAGGGAATCAAATTCTCTTTATGTCATAAAGGATAATAATCAAATAAATGCACCTCTAAAAATGGTCTATGATACTGCTGAGTCACAAAATCACACTGAAAGGCCAACATCAAAGGCTCCATAGATATCCTCTAAGGTCAAGAAATTCGTCAGCACCATGATATACTAAGAATTTACCCTGAGATTAATAAACCCACTAGCCATGTCTAAGCGAAAAAGGACCAGAGACGCATCACAACACACTATGCATGGCACCCCTATTCTTTCCTCTCACTCTTCAAGTTTGAAGGACTTGGGAATAAGATTTAGAAATCAGAGTAAGGAATCAGAAATCCAAACATACAACTGGGAGTAATGCTGTCCTCATAGCTGGTCCATTATTTGGAGGGAGAAGAGACACAGGAAGGCATTTAGTAGAGTCACTACTAAACAGCTGAAGGTTTCTGCAGCAGCGTTGGACTGTTCTTCCTTCATTACAAAGGCCCCGTCAGTAGAACAAACATCACTTTTCTCTGGCTATATGACCCTGGAGGCTGCCTGCTCCTCATAGGAAATAAACACCTCTCAGTCTGAATTAACTGAAAAAGTAATTATTATTTTTGCTTCACAAGGTCATAAGCAGAATTTATATCTGAACTATCCTTTGGGGATGAACAGCCTAGATTACCAAATGGTCAAAGAATCCTATTGGCTAGAAAAATCTAATGATGTTTCCACAAGCTAGCTTTTTTTTTTTTTTTTTTTAAGTAATGAACCTTAAGGTAAGGTAAGGCATAATTCTAACTGGAGATGATATATTTATTGGTTATCAAACTTTCATTTTATATTTAAACACTTGGACATAGATAAAACATAAAAGTGGCTTATCTAAGGTTTTAGCTCCCCCGATCATTCACTGAAAACTTTGCCACTATCCAGGAGGCCCTGAATCAAGTGGATAAGCAAAAGGATCAGAGCTCATAATTTCTTAATAACCTTGGCTCGAACAGCCTTCATTAGAATGTTTTTTCAACATCTTTGTGTCCTTGGACTTCATCATGGCTACACAAAGATCTCAGTGCTTTCCTTCTCCCCACTGCATCTCCTACTTGACCACTTTTTCTACACATCAGTGTAGAGCTCACATTTCTCCAGATGCTTCTATTTCTCCAAACCATGATTTCTCAATATTGTAAGCTTGAGTCCATCCGGAATCTGCTATCTGCGCTCTCTCCAGAGGCTGAGCAGAGCTAAAGCACATAGCAGCGTACTGTAAAGCCAATACATATGTGAAGTCTCCAAACTCATCTGGGCTCAAGGAGCCAAGACTTACAGGTTCAGTGAACCATACTGGTTGGAAGGAGTCCTATCCTTCCACATGTCCCTGGTTCCACGGTGGGCATTACAAACCTCTTCACTCCTAATCCAACCTTATTCTTCTCATAGCACTCCATCTTATTTTCCACCTCATGCTGATAATCATTTTTTCCCCCAATACTCTCAAAATTCTGTTCCCTGCCTTATTATCTTTTCCAAAGGAAACTGTTTCTTTGCCCCTCTCTAAAGTTAATTATTTATATTTATGCCTCGCCTTCTCTCTCTTCCTTTACCTCTATGCTGCTACAATCAGAACTTCGTGACCAAAACCACTTCTCCCAGCCCCGTAAATTCAACTGCCTGCTAAATAACTTACCCTGGGTGTTTCAACAAGACCAAATATGCAACAAGTACCAAACTGAACTCTGCAGCTTCTCCACCACACACCTTTACCTCACCTATTCCCTGGCACGACCACCCTACAACTCACCTGAAACCTGAGTGTCACCAGATCACTTTCACCACTCATACCCACAGCTACTTAGTCAAGGCTACAACCTAAATACTGATCATACATATCCCCTCCTCTCCATTCCAGCCATCGCTGTCTTACTCTCACCCCTTGTCATCCTTCACACCAATGCTTGCAACAGTCTCTAGACCTGACACCCCTCGAATCATTCTTCCTCTTTGCTGATAAGAAGGATTACCCTGGAATGCAGGTCTAACGTATTACTGCATTGCTCCAAATCTGTCAAGAGCTCTTTACTACTTAACATAAAAGTCCAAACCCTCATGAAGGTCTTCTACAAACTGACCCGTTATTCTACCTCTACTTTCATTTTCATATACTACCGCCCACCCTCCTCCTCTTTACTCCTTAGGCTTCATAGCTTTATTTTCTTGATATTCTGGCATATGAGGCTTCCCTGACGAGGAGAGACTGTCCCTCCCAGGGCTAGCTGATGATTAGAGACAGCAAGTAACTCTCCAGGGAATGTGAGTTTCATATGCAAACCACCCCATCTGGAGTGCACGCTCCCCTTTATCAAACCCTCACACATCAAACCACTATCCTCCTGCCCTGATCACCCCAGGACTGAGCACGAGACAACTAGGGGCAGTCCCTATGTCCTGGAGCCTTCTGGAATTATTCAAACTAGCCAATACGAAGCCCGCTCACCTTGCCTTACCCATTCCTTCACAGGGAAACCACAAGCATCTTGTGCCTACGTTTTTCCCTTGCTCCTTCAGCCTCTTGACTGACCTTGGTGCTTCTCCATGTGGCCCTGTGTGGCAATGCTGTGCTTCCTGCTTCTAGGGATATGAGAATAAAACTTCTTCCTCTGCAACAGTCATTTCCATATTTGTGTGTCTTACTGCATCTGATTAAAACAAATCCTGGGTACATCTTAAAACAAGCTTCAACTACAAAACCATTTACAGGGCCCTGAGTTCACCATGCTGTTGCAAACCTCCGTATTTGCAGCTAGTAAGCCGTATGAAACCCAGTTTCTAGTTTGTTTTCTCTGTAAAGTCTTTCCTTATCACCGTGATGCCGAATACACTCTCTCTGTGCCATCACTATCTTTTGCACATAGCTTTGGCTGAACGTTTGCTATTCTACCACAATGTAGTTATTTGCTTGAAAGTCTCTCTCTCCTCTCTCCTCAAAAGCCAGGCTTTACGTTATAAGAAAGAGACTGGGCCATACACATGTTTACCATGAGCACTGAGCCCAGTACACAATAAAAACTCAATGAATTCTTTATAAATTAATTGAAATGTACATCAACAGTGTTAGCATTGAATAGTGCTAATGACCAGCCTTGCTGCTTTGAAATAGAGCTTTCTGATTAAGAATTTCCAGCTGGAAGAAAAAAAGTTGATAAATAATAACTTTAGACACAGCTTACTTTTAGTCATTTAAATTATCCAAAATATAGATATATACATATAGAGGATAGAGAGATGGTAGTTGATAGATGACAGACAGATAGATGATAGATAGATAGACAGACAGACAGACAGACAGATAGACAGACAGACAGACAGACAGACAGACAGACAGACAGTCAGAAAGAAAGAACGAATGAATATCTTCATGGTGACTCAGCCAGTCAAATATATTGACTTTAGAATGTATTTCATGCATATATTTGGCTAATAGTATGTGATATAACCCTAGAATCCACCATACAATACCTTCAAAAAACAGAAAAGACAATCACATTATGAACTGGGAACTTATGCTAATTTCCTTTTTATCTCCCAACTTAAGACTCTTTTATAATTCATTTTATTTAGGAAATGATTTAAAGCACACATCTAAATAAATGAACTCTCTTCCTCCTCATGAAAGGCAATTTAAAATTTCAAGAATTCAAGATAAGTACGTAGCTGGAGAAAAGAATATTTACCTATGTCAATTTATTAAAGAACTATAATAAAATTAACATTTATAAAAATAAAAAAACTTTACTCTTTAAAGTGTTGATCATAAATTTCTTCATCTTAACATTTGGAGAAATCTCATTTAGGGCATTCAGCCTATTGCTTTCAAGAAGAGATGAGCTTTTATAATTTGTTCTGTTTTGTTTTGAATACAGAAATACACAGACTAATTCTTTGGTCCACATGGAAGATGCTAAGTTGGGTTTACTTATGTTCTCAAAACAAAATAATTCTGACCCTTCAAAAGCTACATGACCAAAAGATTCAGGTTTTACTTGTTTATTTAGAGGTGGCTCCCGGAAATGCTTCAAAGTTATGCAACAGTGTTCCAATTTTCCTACTCTCTTTAGATAATTGCCAGCATCAATAAAAGGAAAAACAGCTTATAATGTTCATGTCCTGTGGTGGAATTCTGAACCCAAGTAGGCCAGCTGCCACGCATGGATGGATGCTCTAACCGCTAAGCTTCCCACAGGGGATGGCTGAAGTTGCCTCTGTAAAGTGTGTCTAAGAGTGATCCTCTCTGAGCCCCAAGGACAGCCTGCTGAGTTATCAGTGTGTCTTGTCCACATGAAATATAGGCACATTAACTCACACGGCTCATCTTGCTTAAAGCTCGAGGGTCTGGCTGAGCATCTGGAAAGAGACTGGATTCTGGAGATACAAAACCATATAATTCAGTCCAGAATGAAGGTTCTGATTTCCAACTGCCTTGATCTGAATTTTGGCTCAAAATTTCTTAGCTCTGTGACCTCTGCCAAGTTGCTAACTACTCTAAGCCTGTTTCTCATGTGTAAAATAGAGATAATAATACCTAAGTCGTAGGATTGTTATAAGGCCTAAAGAGATGATTAATGTACAGTGTATAACATACTGCCTGACACAATGACAAGTGTTCAATTTTGTCACGCTCAGTAAGAGGAGATAATTTATGCACCATGTATAAACTACCCAGGCTAAGTCTGGGCTGGAGGGTAGGTTATGGGAGGCTTCATTACCAAAAATGATTTTCCTACTTCCTCCTGCTACTTCAAATTTTAAACACAAACCATGTTCTTGGATTAGCAAGCTAAGAATTGCTGCTAAAATTTTTTTAAGGACTATTTTTAGGGTGGTTTTAGATTCACACTAAAATTGAGAGGAAGGTACAGAGATTTCCCATAGACCTCCTGCCCCCACACATGCAGAGCCTCCCCCCATTATCAACATCCTCCACCAGAGCGGTACATTTATTACAATGGATGAACCTCCACTGACACATCATCATCACCTAAAGTCCACAGTTTACCTTAGGGTTCACTCTTGGTCTTGTATATTTTGCGGGTTTAGAAAAATGTATGACATATCCATTTTTATAATATCATATAAAGCAGGTTTGCTGCCCTGAAAATACTCTGTCCTCCACCTATTCATGTTCTGCTCCTCACTCCTGTCACAACCACTGATCTTTTGACTGTCTGTTTTGCCTTTTCCAGAATGTCATATAGTTGGAATCATGTAGTATGTAGTCTTTTCAGATTGGCTTCTTTTACTTATCAATATGCATATAAGGGCTCTCCATGTCTTTTTATGGCTTGACAGCTCATTTCTTTTTAGCATTGAAAAATATTCCATTGTCTGGATGTAGCCCAGTATATTTATCCATTCACCTACTGAAGGGACATGTTGGTTTCAACCAAGTTTGGGCAATTATGAAAAAAGCTGCTATAAACATCCATATGCAAGTTTTTGTGTGGATATGTTTTCACCTCCTTTGGGTAAATACCAAGGAGCACAACTGCTGGATTGTATGGTAAGAGTATGTTTAGTTTTGTTGGAAACCTCCAAAGTGGCTGTACCATTTGCATTGTCAGCAATAAATGAGAATTCCCCTTGCTCCACATCCTCACCAGCATTTGGCACTATCGGTGTTTAGATTTTGCCCATTCTAATAGGTGTGTAGTGCTGCTAAATATTTTATCATTTCATGCTTTTTTTCCTCACATTTCTCTTTATAAAACTTAACAGTGGTCTTCAAGAATACTGACTGACAGGGCTAATAAATTTAACTCTCATAGAAGATACTCTCATCTTCCAGTTCTAACAATGTACTTTTCAGAGAAACCAGGGCTAGTGTTGGTAAGTGAGACTGAGTTCTTATTGACATCATTTGAGTCTATGGGTCCAGCCACATTTGAAAGCTAGACTTACTCCTATAATTTTTCAGTTATATAAACCAATATATTTCTTGGGAGGTATTTGGTTTCTGTCACTTGTAACCAAAAATCTTCTCAATAACATGATGGTGAATTCCACATGTCTATAACACCATCATCACCAATAACAACAAATGTTCACTTGCTAACATCCACCAGCCTAACAAACTTTAACTGCCTTCTCGCCACCACTCACCCTCACGGATAGCATCCTTTCTGGAGTCTTTCTGATTTCTACTTCTCCTCCCTTGGTACACCCTGGCTACCTTCTTTGCTCTTATATTCTTTCTATCATTTGCCTTAACCAATCTCTCCAAGTTAAGGAAATATCAACTACCTGTATATAAAGAATGCCCTAGAGGCCCCAGAAAGATGGCATCTATCTGAAGTTGTGGTGCACGAGGTCCTTCATCATCTGACCTTTGCCTTCTAAGCCTCACCTATGACGACTGTATCCCACATTAGCCCATCTGAGTCCACCCAACCCACCAAGACTGTGACAGGTACAAATTATTTAAAACCAAACAATTTTAGTATAGTTTATATGGCAAAAGATAACTAAAATACTGGCCTAAGGGATACAGTCTCCTGAGGGAAGACACAAAGACTCCATGCAGAGGTAAGTACCATGTAACAAGATGCTCAATAGCACTGAACAGTTTAATGCTTTCTACAAACCTCCCTGAGCATAAGAGCCCATTCTTGGTGTTAGAATCCACCATGGAGAAATAGAAAAAAACTAGACTCTGAGGCCAAAGGTCAGATTTCTGCCACTTATACCAGTGGAGAGTTATCTGCTGAGCTTCAATTTCACACTATAAAAATGGAGCACTATGTATATAAAGAATGCGTGGCACAAAACATGAGCATGATCTCTATTGCAAATACTATTAAAGAGTCTAAAATGGTATCTGATGCCTTGTTTGGGGGGCATAACTTAGAAAAACAACAGGAAATTCTTGGGAAACTATTTAATCATTATACAAAGAAAAGAAAGAAGAATTTTAAAAATTCCTTAACATATATTAACTGCGCAACTATTAGAGGCCGAATCTTTGAAAACTATCCTACCTATTAAAAGGATTTATAGATCTGAAATCAGTCCTTTTTACAAATGATCAGTCATCTAACAGGTGATCCAACTTGGACCACTTGGGGCAGAAGTTCTCCAAAATCTACTATTTCATTTAGAGGGTTCAGCTCTTACATATCACTTTTGATTGTGCCTTTAGAAAAATATTAATGAAAACAGTGCATATAAAAGACTGAAAGAAACCTGCACTAGAATAAAGATTTCAGGACTTACTATAGTTTCTTTAGGCTTATTCCTATAAATCTATTTAATAATAAGCATTTATATAGCATCTGGGAACCACTGTGCCATTCTATTATTTAGAATTTCATTTCTTTAAAGTGTTTTCCACATTTTTGTTTAATAATGTATATGAATGTTCCAAATAGGAGCTTTTTAAAATGTCTTCCAAAATACAATTTCCACAGGTTCATGGTCATTTCCCAGAGAAAAATATTAAAATTCACTTTACGGCCTCCCTATCCATCCTATCTAAAGTAAGAACCTACCTATTATTCTCTCAGTACTAATCTTGTCA
>NW_011889360.1:237927-238295 GCF_000151845.1 Pteropus vampyrus | reverse complement strand
ATTTTAATATTTATAGAAACTCTTTAAAGGTAGGTCTTCATATTCCCATTTAATTGATGGAGACGCTGAGGCTCAAAGACTTTAAGTGATACCCCGAAAACCTTCCTTTGGATTCTCCTAGTCCATTCATAACAACAAAGGCCCAGTGTTGGGGTGTGATTTTCTCTATGATGTTTCTCTGAGACACTGGAGTTTGCTGGTTGCCACTAGACCCTTCAGCAAAAGTACATAAGCATGCTGCGATTGATTCCTGGTGTTCTCTCACCTACATTTGGGTCTCCCAGCTCTCTCCTTCTACTTTTACTCTGGATCTTTCACTTCATCCTCCCTGAAGGTACCTAGCAGGCAATGTCATACCTTGTGGACTG
>NW_011889360.1:236142-236582 GCF_000151845.1 Pteropus vampyrus | reverse complement strand
AAGGTACCTAGCAGGCAATGTCATACCTTGTGGACTGTTCTTAGGCCAGAGTCCTGGCTAGTAATATGGTTTCTCAGGTAGGAAAGTAATGTCGTATAATTTATTCCATCTTTAATAACTTGCAACCACTCAAAAGCAAAGATCTAACTTTCTTTCTTGTAAGTGCAAGGTCATATATCTTTAAAAATGAAAAGAAAATACATAAGACAAGTATTTAAGGATTCCTTTCCTTTTTTCTTCTTTCTTCCTTTCTACATTGATAGAAAAACAGATAGGATTATCTTTCTCTGTCTACTTATTTCACTTAGCGTAATATCTTCCGGGTCCATCCATGTTGTTGCAAACGATAAGACTTCATTCTTTTTTATGGCCAAGTAATATTCCATTGTATACATGCACCACAACTTCTTTACCCAATTGTCTATTGATGGGCACTTAGG
>NW_011889360.1:235770-236092 GCF_000151845.1 Pteropus vampyrus | reverse complement strand
TTCATTCTTTTTTATGGCCAAGTAATATTCCATTGTATACATGCACCACAACTTCTTTACCCAATTGTCTATTGATGGGCACTTAGGTTGCTTCCCTATCTTAGCTATTGTAAATAATATTAAATGCCAACTGTAAATGAAAAAAGTTAACCCCCCATACCTCCGTAGGATTAGAAATGGGAGAACTTAATAGTAATAATTTAAAATAATTATTAATACTAGTTGTCTTTTACAAAGAGAACATTGGAAACTCAAGAGGTTAAGAAACTTGTTTAAATCACATGGCAGGTGAATGATTACAAAAAGATTACATTGAATACTA
>NW_011889360.1:233163-233783 GCF_000151845.1 Pteropus vampyrus | reverse complement strand
TGACCCACAGTAAATGGAGAACAGAAACAATGTGACTGAATTCATTCTTTTGGGCATTCCGAAGAATCCAGACCTGCGGAAAATACTCTCTGTGATGTTTCTAATCATGTATGTGTCCACAGTTTTGGGGAACCTACTCATCGCGGTGGCCATGATCACAAGTCGTAGTCTGAGATCACCTATGTATTTTTTCCTTACTTCCTTGTCCCTCATGGATGCCACCTACTCTTCCGTTATCGCCCCCAAGATGATCGTGGACTCCTTCTCTGAGAGCACGACCTTTTTCTTCGAAGGCTGTATGACTCAGCTCTTTGCAGAGCATTTCTTTGGTGGTGTGGGGATCTTCCTTGTCACCGTGATGGCCTATGACCGCTACGTGGCCATCTGCAGGCCACTGCTCTACATGAGCATCATGAGCCCTCGGGTGTACTGCTTGCTGCTGGGAGGGACCTGGGTTGGAGCATGGATGCACGCGGCAATACAGCTCCTCTTCATGTATCAAATACCCTTGTGTGGCCCCCAATCTCATCGATCACTTTATGTGTGATTTGTTTCCATTGTTGAAACTGGCCTGCACGGACACCCACACCCTGGGGCTCTTAGTCATCCTCAACAGCGGG
>NW_011889360.1:229645-231216 GCF_000151845.1 Pteropus vampyrus | reverse complement strand
TTTAATTTTAGAGAGAATCATTGTTGCTGTTACAGTCTAGATGTGGGTTTCTCGATTCAGAGGATGTTTATTTTCTCCCAGATCCTGCTTTGGCAGCACTAGCGGGATGCTGACTGCTGTTCTCTCTGCCTGGACTCTTTCTCCCGGCCACCTGCACAACTCACTTAACGCTCACTGACAGACCTTGGCAAGCACGGCCACTGGTGTCTCCAAACTTTGAAATATCCTCTGTGAAGTTTTCTAACTTCTCCTCTAGAGTCTGGAACTGGACAGTACCTTCTGAGTGGGATCTCCCATCCCCCCACCCCGCCCCAGCCCCCTGTCCGAGCCCAAGCCAGACTGCCTTGGTCTCATCCTTGTTTTCTTTCTTCTGGGTGTTTTTTCAACACTCTACGCCCTCCATGGGGCCAACCAGATGCACCCAGAAGCTCTGTATTCTGGACTTATGACGTTATTCCAGGCCCTGTGGACAGAACCTTAGTTCTAGGAGGTAGTCCAGGAAGCACATGGCTTCCATAGGCTGGTTTATTATTTCTTTTATAATATTGTACCAAGTTGATTACTAGAATGGGTATTTACATGCGGATTTTAAGGTGACACAGGACAAGTTTTAGGATCTGGTCTGTAAATGGTCCCCTGCTGGCCCTTGGCTTAGGCTGGGTGGTAGACCCTCCTCATGTCACCTGTCTATGCTCTGATTGTGGTACCATCATCTGTAGCACTTCAAATGGTGGGGTGGTGGCAGGGATCGTTGATCCCCTGCATGCCTCCTGCTGACACCCAAGATGGTCACCCTATCCCTTCCATAGTCTCTATGCCATGTGTCAGGCGGTTCTTCAGAGATGACTGTGCTTATCTCCTTCAAGGGCTTTAAGAACTATTGCTGTGCTATGCTGACTGTCTCTTCTGATAAATGCTCTCTCTTGCCTCCCATAGATATATTGGCATTATGTTCTCCTGTGTTGCTCATAAACCATAGGTGATGAGAGACATGACATGCGTGAATGGGATCACCAAGAAGGATGCAGGTGGAAACAGAGAAAGGGCTTTTTTTCTGTTTGTTTGCTTGTTTTTTTCTTCTAATTCCGGAAATAGTATAATATACCAGTTGAGACATTTAGGGATATCAGCAGGCAATATGAAGGGGAGAAAAATAAATCTTAAATCTGAAGAGAGCATATTTCCAAGATTGTCAGGAAAAGAAACATGCTTAGCAAGAAAGACAAAGAATAAACCTTTTAGTGTAAGTAAAAGTAAATAATAATCCTGGATCAAAAGTACAGTAGATTTAAAGAATGTAACAATGTAGTTAAGGAGAGTAGTTTGGAATGGGGTTTTAATCTATTCTTTTAGTTTGTAATAACTATATTTATTTAGAAAGTATATGCAGATATTACTGGTATGCACATAAAGGTACATCTAAAATTTATGGTTTGAAATATAATCACAAAATACTACTTATGACAACCTTACTACTAATTCCTCATATAGTTTTGAATATTATAGATATTTCAGAGTTGAAACAGGAATTTCTATTATATTCGGAATGACCGATGCTAGAATTAGTTTGC
>NW_011889360.1:224503-228133 GCF_000151845.1 Pteropus vampyrus | reverse complement strand
ACTCCTCACTGGGTTTTCCCTAATAGTATATCCTACATTACTATGAGTTATTTGTCAAAACTATAAAATAAATATTGACATATTACTCTTAATGAAACACCAGAGTTTCTTCATATGTCACTATTTTTTCTACAACTTGTCTCTTTTCTGTTCTAGGATTCAATCCAGGACAAAACATTGCATTTAGGACAATTACCTTTTAAATGACTTAAAATAAAAAACCATGTTATCGTAAACTCTGACGATCTTGTACTCCATTGTTAAAGTTTTGACACTAACTTTGGAATTTCTTGTTATCTGAAAAAAGATAGGGTTGATTTGTTTATATCTAAAGAACATTTTTATTCTAAAATGGTGTTACTCTTAGAAACTCCCCAGATAAAGGAAGTGGAGCGCCCAAGAATTAATTATTAAACATAGAGCCTTGGTCTTCTCTCCATCTCTTCAGCTTGTTTGGTTTTCTTTGTATAATGAAACTACCTACAAAAATCACTGGACATGTGTGTCTGAGGGCCACAATAATTTATTCCGGGATTATTAAAGACATTTGCAAGTGTCGCACATTTAAATACCACATCCGCACTATGACCAAAAATATTTTATATTTTTGAATAAATAAAAGGATGAGTAAAAATACTTATCAGCTTTGGTCTTAGTCAAGCAGGAATTAGGAGTAAAATCGCTGTCATTTTCTGCTCTGTGTCAGTGTCTCTGGGAGCTTGTTCTTGCTATTTCCTGTGATTTTTCTCTTGCGCTTCTAACTGCATAAATTGTTTTTATGTGTGTTGTCTTATCTAATTCTCACAAGAACAGTGTTATTATACCCAGTTATAAAAGCAGAATTCGAGTCTTTGCGAATTTTAAGAAACTTTTCCATCACATAATATGCTTAAGTAGCAGAGCCTGAATTTGAACCTGTAATTTGGAGCTGGTGTTCTTTTTTTCCCTTCTGTTTTCCTTTTATTTTTTGTTTTATTAAAAAATCTTTTAACTTATTTTTAAATTAAATTTGTTGAGGTGACATTGGTTAATAAAATTATATAGGTTTCAAGTTTATGATTCAATAATACGTTATATGTGTATTGCATTGTGTGTTCACTGCCCAAAGTTAAATTTCCTTCCATCACCATATATTTAACCCCCTTTACTCTTATCTACCTCCCCCACTCCTCACTTTAACTTTTCAAATACAGTTGACATTCAATATTATATTAGTTTCAGGTATATAGCATAATGGTTAGGCATTTATATAATTTTGAAGTTTAGTACTGATGTGACACCATACATAGTTATTATAATATTATTGACTATATTCCCTATGCTGTAGGGAGTGACTATTTTGTAACTACAAATTTATATTTCTTAATCTCTTCACATTTTTTCACTCAGTCCCCCAATTCCCTTCCCATCCATCAGCCATTAGTTTGTTTTCTGTATCTATGAATTTGTTTCTGTTTGGTTTGTTCGTTTATTGGAACTGATATGCTTATTCATTTCATATAATTGTCTTTCCTGCTTTGATTCCAGGATATGCTGATAACCACTGGATCACATATTAATATTCTTTACTTTTTTAATAAATTGTTGTTGACTGATGCAATGACCTTATAGGATTTGCTTTTTACTCCAGTTTTCCATCTTGTAGCTGGATATGGCATTCATAGTGCAGGCAAGTTTAAGAATGTCTAGTACTCTAGAAACACAAAATGGAAATGGTTATTTTAAAGCAAGCACAAAGACGTATTAGATACACAATTGTATATCTGTTAGTTTTATCAATATTATAAATTGTTTATTTTAGTTCTAATAGGCTTTCACAGAAATCAGATTACTTTTAATTCTCATGGTGAGCCTTATTATTATTTACTTATTTAACAAACAGATTATATGTATATATACACACATGTGCCATTTTACAAGTAAATTTCTATTATATATACAGGTGAGGACATAGTCATTCTTGGAAGTTGTTCTCTTGCTATGCGGAAAATGAAGTCAAAATGTGGAGTAATTATGCAAATGACTCATGGAAAAACTTCCTATGGGTAAGGTAGCTGGCTCTTTAAGTGAGAGAACAGTGACTATAATGGATGAGGGCATTTATCATGAACAACTTTTACATTTGCCAATTTGACCCTCATCATAATCTTGTGAGATGAGCAGGTAGGTTACATATGAATATCCCTAGTTTACTGTAAAGTCATATAAATGGCAAGTTGTAATAGGTTAGATTGGGCCACGTGGTATAAATAATTAGGAAATAATTTTAAAAGTCTCAAGACCGTATTCACCATACTGTTTCTATTCTTGCCTGAGTGGTTGTTGCCAGTTTGGATCTGTAGTAATCGAACCATTCCTTTCTGAATCTACATCATTTACTCCATGCCCTTTATCACGGGGCCTCAAACATCAACAGAGGAATCAGAAGGCTTTCACTTCTAAAGGTGGATGGAGATAGTAGAAAGGTTAGTCCTGCTCTTAAGTTCTTGCTAGAAAAGGAAAATCCTTGCTCCATTCTCTGTTGACCCCATGAGAATACTTGAGTGTTGGAGCCAGAGGTTCTGTTTTAAAATTTCTGATCCAGCATCTGTTATCTGTTTGACGTTATCTCTTTAAGCATGAATTGCCTACCAGTAAAATGTGGATAAACTATAATGTGACTACTTCCTAGGCACTTGGCCCTGAGCAATTGCTTTCTTTGCGTTATTTAACTTAGTCATCATGACAATGCTCTTAATTAGGTATTATTATTTTAAAAACTTCCGTACTTATTTTAAACAATGAATGAAGGGAAAAAAAACCCAACTCAATTCATACATACATATTATGTGTGGGTATAGAGCTAGACACTTTACCATGTATCTTTCTCATTTGTAGGGAATGATTTAATTCACCTTAAAGGTCCAAGTCAGTTAAGATTAAAAAGAAAGTAATTGGAAAAGTAGTTATGATTTTCAAGCACCTATTAAAGTGGTGGTCATTACTTCTGTTTGTAGAGAAGGCAGTCTCCTGATCAGCAGGGGCAATTCAGTCATCCCTGCTCCCACTCCATGCTGATGGAAGGCATGACCAATAAATTACAATCCTCCGTCCTGAGAACTTGGGTGTAACTTCCAAATCCGTCTCAACAATCCATTCCAGGAAACTGCTACTAAGTGATCAGAGTTGGCACTTGAGATAAAAACTATTTTTCATCCCTATCAAATGTAAATACTTCCCTTCTCCTATATTAAAGCTCTCGTTATTTTAAAGTATTTAATAATTTTACTCCTCCTAGTTCTGCCTGACTTCCCACCACCTTCAACAAATTTCTAATTTTGTGTTCTCAATGATGACAGAAGCAAATGAAGTAATTTTTCACATCAATACACCAACTTGTTTTTGACTATGATAATACCATGAACTGGTCTGAGGTAAATTTTTCTTTTTTCATAATTGCAGATTTTATATGCTCATTGTGGTAGCTTTTAAATTTTCCTTGGAACTCATGCAAAACCAGAGCTTGGTCACTGAGTTTGTCCTTCTGGGGCTTTCACAGAATCCAAATGTTCAGAAAATAGTATTTGTTGTAGTTTTGTTCTGCTACATTACAACTGTTGGGGGCAACTTGCTAATCATGGTGACCATCGG
>NW_011889360.1:217482-223513 GCF_000151845.1 Pteropus vampyrus | reverse complement strand
AAAAAAAAGAACTGAGAAATTACTTATTAGACCTCTTGTCACCTATTCCATGCTTTGTGGAGGGAAGATGAAAATACCTTAGAGATTAGAAAAAGAAACTTGCTCAAACTATTTCAAGTGAAAAGAAGTTTATATTTAGGACATTGCTTTCAGTGACTGATGAAAAAAACAGGAGGAGAAGAAATCAGAGCGTTCTCAGAACTTCAACTGTAGGTGTTTCTGTGACACGTGACCACCTCTGGTTTCTCCTCAGATCATATAAATCTTTCACCTTTTATGCTTTGAAAAAATCGCATCTCATACCTTGACTTTCATGACCCCTCTCATTACCTATTTCTTATTTTTTGAGAGCACTTATAACTTGCCAATATATTAAATAGTTTATATATTTTTGTTTTTTTGTCTGTCTCTTTTTATAGACTGTAAGCTATGGCTCATTGATGTATTATTTATCTAGAACAATCCAATGTGGGAGCTTAGTAAATATTTGTTGACTAAACGAATAAATGAGATATCTTACTATATTCAAATTTAACCCTTTTTTTAACACTAACACATTAAAGAGTCAAATTTGGCAATGGAATATGCTTGTTGCTGATATTAGCCCTTAGACCTTGATGATAACTATAATTTGTGCTTTGACCTAACTAAGAGCAGAGTATTTAAAATAAATTTTAAATTCTTGTTAATTTTCCACATGTAAAATTTAACTGTAATATGCACAAATTCAAACAGAAAAACAGCCACTGTTCACTAACCACTCTTTTTCTAATTCTTCATTCCTTCTTCCATTTCTTGGAAAAATAAATGTTGCTCTCAATGTTTTTGTTTTTATTTTTAAAGTATTTCTGATCCAAATAAAATTGTCTATTGTCACAAATTTTCTTAGTTGGTTTAATCTGGCTGGAGTTTCTGAATTACTCGCAGGAAATCTTACCTTAGTAAAATGAAACTTTAAAAGAGCACAGTTTAAATTAGGGTTTGAATTCATCCAAAGACGACGCATGAGACAGGCGAATCAGACCCTAAATAGTACAAACCTCAGTTTGTACTCAGTTGTCATCTATTACCAATTCTATGATTGAATGACCACAGCCAACTGCATTCAATAAAATGCTTATGTTTCTTTGACAGAACCTGGAGTCCAGTTAGGTAATTCAGTCATTTAGTCGACGATGAATTTTTCTTTTACTGAAATTTATTTGGGGTGACATTGGTTAATAAAATTATGTTGATATCAAGTGTACAATTCAAAAATTCATCATATGTATAGTGCATTGTGTGTTCACCATGCAAAGTTAACTTTCCTTCCATGACCATGTATTTGACCTCCTTTACCCTCATCTTCCTCCTCCCTCTTCATTTCCCTCTGCTACCCACTAGACTGTTGTCTGCATCCATAAGTCTCTGTTTGTTTGAAATGTTCATTTGTTGCTTTCAGTTTTATGTCCCATGTATAAATGAAATCAGATGGTTCCTGATGAATTTTAATGAGCACTCCTGGGTCAATTCCCTCAGATCTTGCAGAAACTCTTAGAGATCATACACTTAGTGGTAGGTGGTCATTTTAAGGCTTTTTGACTGGGAAAGTTAATGCAAAGTCTCATTCCTTGGCTGCTCTTGTTTTCCGGGCCAAGGAATCTTGTGATGTTATTGTATATATTCTTAAGATAAAATAAATTTAGACTTGTACTTAAGAAATTTGGATTCTAGACTCAGTTCTGTTACCAGTTGGCTGTAGGACCTTTCATGAGTTATTTCACTTTTTTGGTCCTTAATTCCTCATGTTTAAGGAGGGTTAATAGAAGCACAAATATTTTCTCTGCACTTCTGCTGATCCAGGGATTCTTTCTATTCATACGTTGTATATTTTAATATTTATAGAAACTCTTTAAAGGTAGGTCTTCATATTCCCATTTAATTGATGGAGACGCTGAGGCTCAAAGACTTTAAGTGATACCCCCAAAACCTTCCCTTGCATTCTCCTAGACCATTCATAACAAAGGCCCAGTGTTGGGGTGTGATTTTCTCTATGATGTTTCTCTGAGACACTGGAGTTTGCTGGTTGCCACTAGACCCTTCAGCAAAAGTACATAAGCATGCTGCGATCGATTCCTGGCTTTCTCTCACCTACATTCAGGTCTCCCACCTCTCTCCTTCTACTTTTACTCTGGATCTTTCACTTCATCCTCCCTGAAGTTTCCTAGCAGTCAATGTCATACCTTGTGGACTGTTCTTAGGCCAGAGTCCTGGCTAGTAATATGGTTTCTCAGGTAGGAAAGTAATGTCATATAATTTATTCCATCTTTAATAACTTGCAACCACTCAAAAGCAAAGATCTAACTTTCTTTCCTGTAAGTGGAAGGGCACATATCTTTAAAAATGAAAAGAAAATACATAAGACAAGTATTTAAGGATTCCTTTCCTTTTTCCTTCTTTTTTCCTTTCTACATTGATAGAAAAACAGATAGGATTATCTTTCTCTGTCTGACTTATTTCACTTAGCATAATATTTTCCGGGTCCATCCATGTTGTTGCAAACGGTAAGACTTCATTCTTTTTTATAGCCAAGTAATATTCCATTGTATACATGCACCACAACTTCTTTACCCAATTGTCTATTGATGGGCACTTAGGTTGCTTCTTTATCTTGGCTATTGAAAATAATATTAAATGCCAAATGTAAATGAAAAAAAGTTACCCCCCCATACCTCCATAGGATTAGAAATGGGAGAACTTAATAGTAATAATTTAAAATAATTATTAATACAAGTTGCTTTTTACAAAGAGAAAATTGGAAACTCAAGAGGTTAAGAAACTTGTTTAAATCACATAGCAGATGAGTGGCAGGGCTGGGACTCATGCCTACTATATACATTTCATTTATGTTAGCCTTTAACAGGCTTCTCACACTTTAATGCCTCTAGAAGACATGGGCTTAAACAAATTCTACAGAGAAGGGAACAGATTGTCCTTACTTGCAAGTCATAGTGAGTTGATGTTTAACTAATCAACCCCGAGGTTTGTTTTTACTCTTGGACTATCTAAGAGAAGTAACTCGTTGGACATTCTTTGGTGCTTGAGTTGGGAATCATAGCTTCCTTGGAGCTGCTGGGGCTGAAAGCCTGCCTTAGGCATTCACAAACTTTTGTGGGCATTACTATAAGTATTCAGTGTAGTAAAACACGTAACTTGTGCTTTTCCAAAAACAAACAAACAAACAAACAAAAAACTGTGAGGAGAGAGCAGGAATAGTTTCCTTCATAAAGTTTCAAGAAACAATTTAAGAAAGTTCCCCAACGTTTCATGACCCTCTTCCCTGCTTTAGTATAGATCTTGATTTGTCTCACTCAGGTTTCTGGGGAGGAAACTTGTGAAGTATGACCACATGCAGAGTCTCCTATCTCCATAAACTCTCTATACTTCAGAACTTCTTATGATACAAAGTACTGATAAGTCTCAACGAAGCAGAGTTTGTATATTTTATTCAGGCTTTATATGATTCATGTTCTAAGTAAACTAAAATTGAAGATATAAAAAATATTCTTTATTGGAAGTCATCTTTTTGCCCATAAGAAAAGAAGTCTGTTTTTCATTCTATATAAAATATTTTCTTCATGTTGCCTCCTCAAAGCTGATCTGATGGAATCTACACTCAGGGTACTTTCTAAAAAATGATGGAGCTCCTGGAGAGCATTTCCACCAGTGAAGGATGCGTAAGAAATTAACAGTTACCTTTGGAGTGTGGGATTGGGAAATTATGAAATTTTGAAAGGTACTTTTTTCACTCTGTAATGTACTGTAAGCTTCAGTATTCATTCTATAATAAAAATATTTTTCATAAATATTAAAACAACCAAATTAGAAGAGTGTTTGACAGTAGTTATCAATAATTATGAAAATGTTCTTATTTTATCTCAGTAAATCCCTGGAAATTTTTTTGAAATTATTAAAAATAAGCAAAAGACTATACATGAAAAGAGATTTCTTCTAATTTTTTTATTAACGTGAAAATCAGAAAACGACTTAAATGGTCGAATTTATATTATGGAAATTTAATATATTGACTTAAAACAACAATCGTGTCTGTCTTTTAATCTGTCTCAGCCACTCACTCCATGGTCACACCCCAGATCATTACCAATAATTCAAACCCTTCCAAAATCTCAATTTCAGACTCACTAATTTTCAACCCCACCTCCATTTTCGCCAGCTTATTTCTCGTACTGCTCAGCTCTAATAATTCTTTGACCCCAGTGTGACATATATATCTATTTTCCTAATTTTAAGCCTCAAGGTTCTGTTTTGAAAGCATTCGAATCTGGTCCTGTGAAGATATTTAAGTTTAACTGGTGCTTAAATAAACAAGCCACCAATTAAATAAAACTTTAATTCTTTTCTCTTCTTGCTCTGTCAAATTTATTATAGAGATAGAAATGTTTATCTCTGCTTGAATGAAAACTCAGAAAGCTTCAAGAGTTTTCTCCTTGTTATTAGACAATACAGAGCCCAGACTCCCATAGATTTCAGACAAGGGCTCAATTAGAGAGGATGAGAGAGGGAGTCAGGTGTTAAAAGCTTTTTATATTCCATCTTTTTGGGGACTTTTTATAGGCCTTCTAATTAGAACCGTCGATGTAGGAAGAAAATGTCTATTTCTTATGATCACTTGTTGACCCCTCCCTCAGCCCTTAGGAAGTCAGAGGTTACCTCTAAGTGGCCTTAGTGGACCGGTCCCTAGAAGACTTCCTTATGGCTCCACATGGCAGTTCATGAAGAAACATCCATGCATCTCTGCTCTGAGGAATACAATTAATGTGGAAACACTGTTAATGTAGGCGGAAGCCACCGTCACCTGACTCCACAGGTAAGTCAGCCAGTCTCTCTTCCTGTCTACGCTTTTCTGATCTTAGTCACTTGGGCACAGCAATACGGAGGGTTGCATGCTAGGTTCTCAGAATAGCACTCTGAAATAATCCCCTTCCATTACACACACACACACACACACACACACACACACACACACACAGAGTTTGAGGTGAGAGGCAGGCATATCTTTCAGTGATTAGCCCAAAGCTGTTCTCACAAACCACTCTGCTATTTTGTACTCTAACCAGGTTTACATCCTTTGTCTAGTTGTAAGATACTTATATTTATTATTTCCTTTTGTTTCGAGATAGCTATATGGTGACTTGGACTCGCTTTGTAACTTCACCTCTATTGTGTCTAGATGAAATTTGTTTTAACACCTCATTACATAAGAAGTGTTAATTCACAAATAATTCGTGTTAATGCTGGAATTTAAGAGAAAATATTTTAATTTAGAAAAGGATTGCACATTACTCCAATTTGAGAAATATTCGTGTTGCTCATGTAAAAGATACATTTTATGGACCAAAGTTTGTACACTTTAAATTTGTCTGTAAACAGAGAAAACTTTAGGTGAATTGGGCAGAGATGGACTTTTTGAAGGAGTAATGCAGAAAGAGGGAAGGGCCACCCTAAGCCTAGGGGTAAGGGGAAGGGAAGAAAGTCTGAAAATCAATCTTGGATGTGTCAGAGAAAAAGAAAATAAATAACAAAGTGACTTTATAAAAGATCTAAGAAAGCACTCATAAAATTCTTTTGTGATTTCTGTGGCGAGGGGAGCCATTTTCAGTTTCCCATCTCTGCATCTAGGTATGAGCCTTCTTGTACAAACAAAGAACCTCAGGATCCTGGAGAGAATCATCACTGGGTTGTCAACAACAATAGGACCAGTTATGGTGAAGTAGTTTTGGTGCCAATCAATTTCAACAGCTGGACAACTAAGGGACTCCATAGGACACTAGCAGATGACAATGAGTCATAGAATTCTGTAGGACACTGCAGAGATCTATCACTCTCCTTTCTCCACCTCATGAGTCAGAAAGAGAGGATGAGATTGGACGCTAGAATGATGATGTTTGAGTAAGTAGAACAGCATCTCGTGTCCTCAGTGTAACCTGGGCCTCTAGGCTGGCTGTGGTATAAAAATACGTACTTAATAACT
>NW_011889360.1:214982-216517 GCF_000151845.1 Pteropus vampyrus | reverse complement strand
AGCACTCATAAAATTCTTTTGTGATTTCTGTGGCGAGGGGAGCCATTTTCAGTTTCCCATCTCTGCATCTAGGTATGAGCCTTCTTGTACAAACAAAGAATCTCAGGATCCTGGAGAGAATCATCACTGGGTTGTCAACAACAATGGGTCTAGTTATGGTGAAGTAGTTTTGGTGCCAATCAATTTCAACAGCTGGACAACTAAGGGACTCCATAGGATACTAGCAGATGACAATGAGTCATAGAATTCTGTAGGACACTGCAGAGATCTATCACTCTCCTTTCTCCACCTCATGAGTCAGAAAGAGAGGATGAGATTGGACGCTAGAATGATGATGTTTGAGTAAGTAGAACAGCATCTCGTGTCCTCAGTGTAACCTGGGCCTCTAGGCTGGCTGTGGTATAAAAATACGTACTTAATAACTCTACCAGAAAAGAGTGAATTTTTAAAGAAAATTCCAGCAAAAGTCCCGAGATTACATTTTACATGGGTCAAGTACACCTCCCTGAAATGATCATTGTTGTCAAAAAAATGGAATTCTCTCACATTCCAAGTTGCAGCCACATGCTTACCCCTGGAGTCTGGGTGGGGACGCCAATAAAACCCTTGTGGCTGAGAGTGGAAGAAGAGAGTCTATTACAAAAAAGGAAATGATTGCTCAACTGGAGAAAAGTAAACCAAAAGCATCCACTCCAGATGTCGATCGCCGCTTTACCCATTATCACAGCAGATTTCTGAGGTGCCCATGGCTGCCTCCTGTCCACATGCTAACTCTCAACAAATTAGGAAAGTGTATTTCATCCTCAATCCTTTACTTCTACATAGCAGAAAATTGTCATATGCATTTACTTTTTAAATGACGCTTGTTTTCCATCTGTGATAAACACTACTGTAATTAATATATAAATCTAGAATATCCTGATGCAATTGAAGCTTGCTTAGATGCAGGGCCCTTATGTGGTCATAGTCTTCATTGAGTGTGTGACAGCTTTGGATGTCCCCTTTAAGTGTTTCTCTGATATTACTTCCTGGTCCACTTTATAGTCTCATCTTCCCTAACTTCCTGTCTTTTAAAAGTCATTGCAAACTGGGTCTCTATCCTTGGTTTACTTGTCTTTACTCTTTAATCTTGTCACAATTTTTGGTAGGGTAATCTTATCTATCATCCAGGTTTAAGCTTAGACTTATGTTCACCAAATCTAGATATCCAGTTTGACCTGTATCCTGATTTTCACTTTGTCTATCCAGCCTATTGGATATCTCCACTTAGGCTGGATAGATATCCAACTGACTGCTAGAGGTATTCAATCACAGATGGGGGTAATAGACATCGTGCAATGTAAAATAGATTAAGGGTCTTGAGTCATATACACCAGGTCTAATTTTGATTTCTGGAACACTTTTTAGCTGTGTAAATATGTTATCTGTGTAATTTATTCTTTCAGGTGTGCATTTGCATTTAGAAACATCAAGTTTATATATGTATATAATTAATAATATAATTATACACATACACATTTTAATGAATAATTATC
>NW_011889360.1:203572-214807 GCF_000151845.1 Pteropus vampyrus | reverse complement strand
GAAAGAGCCTTGGGTCTAGAAAAAATGAGAGGCGGGCGATAGAGAGAGAGAGAGAGAGAGAGAGAGAGAGAGAGAGAGAGAGAGAGAGAGAGAGAATGAGAGAAAGAGAGATAAGAAAAAAAGAAATCAAATAATCTCTTAGTTAACTATTTTCAGATGTATTATGCACTCCCTTTATTGATGCCTATGGGCACTTTTTTGAAACTTAAACATTTTAATTTATTTACCAATTTTTATTTCTTAGAGGCCCATTCATTTAATTTTTAAAAATTTGCTCAAAAAGATGCAAAAGTAGATCAAGCAAAACAACAGTCTAACTCAAGTTAGAACTCGAATACAAACTCAAGTTAATAACTCAAGCTCCCTCACCTAGAGAATCAATATTGTTTACAAATAAAGCAAACATGTATTGAATGTAAATTATTGACATACTTTAAGAGTAATAGATATGCATGTACTTATTCAATGTAATCAATTTGATTCATAATCAACACATTTTGAAAGCAATTTCTATGCTATAATTCTATGCAATAACTAAAATCTACATAGTAAATACTTAACCTAATAATAAAGATGATTCTTAGAGTTTTGTTTAATGGTTGGTCACAATGGAAAGGTGACGTGGTGGGGAGTCATACCTGGTATTGGTCTGAATGGACTGAGAGGAAAGGAATTAGACATACAAAATATGAAACTCTTCCAACATATTTTACTATGAAGGGGAAGCCATTAACGGAGAAAGTAAGTTAAACTTCCCATAAGGTGGCGCTCAAGACAAATAACCTCTGCTTCGCAAAGAGCAACAATCGGTAAGGCGAGAGGGGAGAAAGGTAACAGGTAGGGAGCCTGACTGGATATCAGCTGGATACCAGGAGGGTAGGCGGATGCGGCGTTGCGAGTTTGTGGAAATTCTCTTCTCATCGCTTTAAGGTTTCTCGGTGAAGAAGAAAGTAAAGTCACTGGTTGAAAAGAGGAAAGAGAAGGTGTTGGGGTTTTAAAGATAAAGGGAAAGGTGGAAATAGTCCTCCAGCACACGCAGTCCTTTGTCACTAACAGTCTGAATTGTCCCTTATTCGCTTTAGAACGGCGAGAGAATAAATGGACTGTGGAATTGCAGCGCGGTGGTCTGATAACATCAAGATACAGGCCACGAATTTAAAGTGATAACTGTTAGTGTGGTCCCGAAGTGCCACTCACAGGATGAAGCACAACTTGGTTAAAATTCACACATTCTATTAACACAGCCACAAAATCTAGAACAAGGTGAATCTCGGAGTCGAGCTTAGTTTGTTATTTGACTTGACCGCCACCAAATGGGAAGATCGCATATGGCCCAAAGTGATCAAAGCGCTGCAGAGCGGCAAAAATGACGATTTAACCGGGTTGCCCTCATTTGGGCAGGGATGAGGCTGTGTGGCCGTTCCTTTACCTGTTTAGGAAATTGTCCTAGAAATTGATCTTTATCTGAGCTTTTACCAACATTGGCTAAGTTGTTTGTCTACAGGTGTGATAAATTTTCAATTTTTAAAAAGATGTGTTGTCAACTCTTTTTAGCAATGAGCTTTTCCTTTTCCCTCCGGGTTAAGGGTCTCTGTCTCTTTATTTTTCCCTGAAAGTTCTGAACGGTGTTGCGCTTCATGTGAGGGTTCTGTAAATGGTCTGCTTGGCACCTTCTCCAAACAGATTTGAAAACATCTTAAATCTGGCAGCAAGCCACAAGGGTAAGCTGCTGCTTCTACCCCAGGAGCACTCTGTGGAGCATCATCTACTCTGATTTTTTTTTTTTTAAATCTCTCCACTTACATAACTTTTAAAAATTAAGTTTATTGGAGTGACATTGGTTAATAAAATTATATAGGTTTCAAATGTACAATTCAATAATATGTCATATGTACATGACATTGTGTGTTCTCCAGCCAAAGTTAAATCCCCTTCCATCACCATATATTTGACTCCTTTTCCCTTATCTACTTCCTCCCTCCTTTCTTCCCCTCTGGTAACCACTGAACTGTTGGCTGTGTCTATGAGTTTTTGTTTGTTCTGTTCATTTGTTGCTTTCATTTTTATATCCCACATACGAGTGAAAGCATATGGTTCTCCACCCTTCCTGTCTGACTTATTTCACTTAGCATGATTATCAAGATCCATCCATGTCGTCACAACTATCTATCCCGATTTTATCCAAATGTGTGTTGCTAACTCTTTCTGTAATTAGCAAGATTCTTCCACGTTATTGTACCTACGATTGTAAACGTGGTTCAAATCAGTTTTCATGGGCTAGATTGTACAAGTCACTTGTTTTTCACTTTTTTTCCACCTAGATCATGTTACAATTCTAAGGCCATAGGGCTGGCTCACTTTGCTTCTATTTTTGTGAGTGACAGTTTGATTTTTGTGGATGACATTTTGAATCTCAGAAAGCAAGACAATTACTAAAGTTGATAGATATCTGACAATGCAGAATTATTACATTATAGAGCTATTCCTTAAAATCTACTGGTTCTTTCCTTAAGATAAGGACATTTTTGATGCATTTCTGATATTTTTCATAGTCCAAGAGGCTTTAAAAATTACAACACTCTCAGTTTTTAGCCTGGTTTTGAGCCAGCACATTTAACTTTCATAGGATTTAGGAAGGAGGCTGTGGCTATATCAAGTGAACATTTATATTTGGGTTTTTAATATTTGGTATATGGATGGGAAAGCATTTAGATGGAAATTCTCTTATTTGTGACAAAACTCACATTTTACAATAAGGAAAAATAAATTAATATTAACTTTTGCTGACATAGAAATCACATTATTTGTACTTCCATGTATATTTACCACTTTTGGCGGCCTTTATTCCTTTTAGAAGATTTAGATTTCCATTTGCTATTATTTATCTTCTCCCTAAAGGACTTCCTTAACTTTTCTTGTAGCGAAGTCTGGTGTTGATGAATTCATTGACTTTTGTACAGTACGCCTGAAAGTCTTTACATCACTTGTGTGTTTGAAAGATATTTTTGATGAGCAGTAAATTCTAGTTTGACAAATTTTGTTTGAGTACTTTAAAGATGTCACTCCATTGTCTTCTGGTTTCCATGGTTTCTGGTGAGAAGTCTGCTCTAATTTTTATCTTTATTCCTCTGTACACAAAATGTCTCTTCTCTTTGGCTGTTTTTTTTTTTTTTTAACATTTTTTCTTTCTCATTACTTTTGATCAATTGATTATGATGTCTCTTTTATTGTAATTTTTTCCATAATTTTTTTTGTGCTTGGGGTTTGTTAGATTCTTGGCTCTGTGGATTTACAATTTGTATTAAATTTGGAAAAAATTGGCCATTATTTCTTTAAATATATTTTTATCTGTCCTTTCCTCTATTCTATTCTTTGAGGATTCCCATTACTCTTATTTTAGGCTTTTTGAAAATTTTCCATTGCTTACTGATGTTCTGTATATTTGTTTTTCAGTGCCCCTCCCCTCTTTTTAGTTAGTTTCTATAGCTATATCTTCAAGCTTACTACTCTTTTCTGCTGCAGTGCCCAATCTTCTGGTTAATCTACCACCCAGTGTGTTTTTCACCTTAGTTATTGTATTTTTCAGTATAAGAATTTTAAGTTGAAACTTTTTATATTTTCCATGTCTCTACTTGCTATATTCCACCTTGTCTGTACCTTCTTAAAAATATGTAATATAGTTATAATAATCATTTTAATGTACTCATTTAGCAATTCTTTAAGTATTGTCATTTGTCATGTTAGTTTAAAATGATTGTTTTCCCCACCATATTTTGGATTAGATTTTGTGTATTCTTTGCATGTTTTGTAATTTTGCATGTTTTTATGTTAGACATTATGAATTTTACTTTGGTTGCTGGATATTTTGCGTTTCTATAACTATTGAGTTTTGTTCAGTGAGAATAGAGCAGTGTTTACGGTTAACTCTTCCTCACTACTGAGGCAATGCTTTTCTGAACATTCTATGTGGTGCCCTGTTAATTACGAGGTTTTCTATTCTGGTGAATGGGAAATCCAAACTATTCTAGGTTCCATGTGAGTTCCAGGGTTTACTTCCTTTAATATCACTAATGCTGCCTGATAGCCTAATAACAGTCAACACCCAGAAGGTCAAATCTCCACAAGGTAACCTACACAATAAAGAGTTGCCCAGCAATGTCATTTATCATACACTTTTTAACTAGACCAATTTATTCATATAGAAAAATAAATATGCAAAACATGGGCAGGTAACTTTGGACAAAAAACAAGAGAAAGGCCTACCAGATATTAAGTGATAGCACAAAGTTACAATAATTATAAAAATGTGGCTTTAGCAATAGAATATGTGTATCAGTGAAACTGAATATACACCCTGACATAGAACATAGTAGGTATATTTTGGAATAAGGTTTAAGGTAGTATCTCAAATTACTGGAAAATAGAAATTATTCAAAAAAGTTGTTGGGAAAGTGTGTAACTACCTGGAAAAATATTCTTTATATAATGATAAATAAAAAGAAGAAAAATAAAAATGTCAGTGAAGTAGAGGAAACTGCAGTAGAAACTGCTTTTCTAATAATGATGCAAGAGCAGTTGGAAGTGAGGTTTCATAACAATATTAAATAGAAAGGAAAGTTAAGAACTGAAGACAAATGAGAAGGAAAAAAAGACAGTAAAGTGGTAATTTTCTTGACATTGTGATGAGAAGAGAAGGACCAGTGCTTCTAGTTATAGAGTATTTGTGAAAAGACATGAATAATCGAGAGATTCCAGCCTCACATTTCCAGAAAAACTCAGCTTCCTGTCATCCAATGTGTTTGAGAATTTAACTGTTCATGGATACCTTTTGTGCCTCAGGCTTATCAAAACTCTAAGATTTTGGGGCAGGGTGGTGATTGGAACAGCAGTCATGTGTGGCAGCTGCTGCTCTGAGTTAGGATTCCAATAAGTTTATTGAGATTGGATTTAGAATTCAGAGAAAGATGCAATTAGGGAAGTTCTGGGAATCTGAGCCTCTTTTTGAGGTGTTTTATGTGTTGACATTCTATAAGCAAGTTGAGGCATATGTATGTATATAGTTTTGCAAGAGTAAAGTGCTCCAGTGGTAGCAACAGCCCTGAAAGCTGTATTAAATAGCTCACAGACAATAAGATTTCAAATAATAAAATAGGAAATTAAGATTTCAAATAATAAATTAGGAAAACAGATTAATAGTTAATGTAAATATTAGGAGAGCATAATATCTATATAAGATATTGGGAAAATTGGTATAGACTTTTTGAACCAAGACATGCTTTTAAAAATTTAAATAATTTTAAGTCAAGGAGAATAATAGTGATTAAAATATGTAAAAATTCTAATCTTCATATGAAGATTTGATTTTTAGCCTTTATAACAGTAATAAAAATGACTTTTAATAACTTTAATTCACCTTAAAATATTTAATTCATTTGGATAAGAGAACCCCCCCCCAAAAAAAACTAGTCTTTGTAAATTCTTCACACTGAATAGCGAGACATCGAAGAAACAAAACAAAACAGAATGTCCATTGTGCCTTCTCAAAATAACACCAAGAGGAAAATTCCCAAAATATACAATAGCATACATGGTAAATTATATTTATAAAAGAATCACGCATAATAAATAATACAAACAGTATTAAAAACAGTTAGAAAAAATCAGTTAAGGGCATTGATGAAGTTTACATTCAGGCAGCTAATTTGGACCCCTTTGACAACTGGGATTTGAGAAGAAGCACTCAAGTTTGTGATGAATGGCATTGCCCTCCATTCCAAGAACCCATAGAACCTGATGTTACAGTTTGCCAAAGCTGATGACAAAATGACCACGAGCAAACTAATGATGACTCCAAATTCAGGTTGTATTTCATTATGGATTCCTATGACCTAATGAGGGGACATCCGATTCCATGTTCACAGAGGTTAGGGCTCCACAAAATGTTCTCCAGAGAGCTGTTGCCAGATATCACTCATGGGGAGTTGACTTTACACCATTGATCTTACTGTGACCTCTCTACACACTCAGGTATGCTAGCACTCTCTCTGATGCCACTATCAAGAATAGAAATCTTGGCAATTGTTAGTTCTTCAGCCTTGTCGCAGTAGCTGATAACCATAGGTCCATTCCTGTTGTAGCATGCCCTGCTGGGAAGCAATAGAAAGAGATAATTTTGGAAATCTTTGGGTACTAGAAGCCATATCTAGAGAATCCACCATGCCCAGGTGGTTCTAGGAAGAGCTATTTTCCTTCCCTCCAAAGACTGTGTATTTTTAACTTGAACTGTATCCTGCATCTTAACTTTTCTTTCTCTTCTTCCTCTTTTCTGTCCTATCCCGGAAACTTTCTTTAACATCTCATTGAAAGAACTCACCAAGATGCAATGGTCATCATTCTCTACAAACGTTTGAGCCAAACCAAAAGTAAAAATATCTTTTAAAGAAAAATTTTACATACTTTAAGGATTGTGTGTGTATATCTGTGTGTAAGTTCACACAGTCAATTAAACATTATAGAATTCTGAAAGCCCTATCATATAATTAGTTTGAGGCAAGCAAAAAATACAGGATTCCATTATTCTTTGTCAATGAGGTATGTTAGGTTAAAAAATGAATGAAGGAAAAGTCATGCAATTTCATTTTGCTTTGTGATCTTATTTGTGCTTGTTCCTGAGGCGATTTACTGTCAGTTGCTGCTGTGGCTGTCATGTCTGTGTTCACTTTTTGGAAAAGAGATTAAGATTATAATTATCGCTAGTATAAGAATGTCAATCTGCTTAATGTTTCATAGCCAGAAGAAGAAGTGAAAAAATAAAACAAGGAGATATTCTAAGTCATACCCAGAATATTTACCAATATTTGAGAGTAAATATTCGGATATTAACACTGAATCTGAAGGCCATGACTAATCTGTAATAGCACCATTATGCAGATTGGACATGATGGTGACCTGTGCAGTTGCATCTCTGACAGGCAGAGATGTCATAAATGAGACCGATGTAGGCGTTTATCATCTCAGCCTTTCTGTTGCGGAAGTCTAGGTTGATAAATAATTTTGATTGAACATCAAAGATGAAGTCGAACTTCGGAGCATTCTTTTTCCAAGTCCTCTGCAAGATACTCAAATTTGAGAAATAACTGTCCACGCATTCAAAAGGTATACTTAGGTGCCATGTATGTAAGCAATAGAAACCTCAATGGGACACACAAGTCTTGAATGTGAAGATGGCGCTGTGCCCAGTCTCTGAATGACGGGAAGGGCCAGAAGAGTGATCTCAGGAAGATGTTATGTGTGAAGGCAGAGAGCTGGCGTGAACTCATGGATGGGGAGGAAAGAGAGAGGCCTCAGTCACAGTTCACGACTGGGCAGGGCCCTGGAGACAGAGACACCATTCAAGGTGGCTGACGTAATGTCTTCAGAGAATCTTTTCCTATGTTGGGGGAATTGGGGTCTGCTTGTAAGGGCCATTTTCAGTAGCTCAGTAGTAGGATTCATTGCCAGAGCTTCTTGCCAAGAAACCATTGGTTAATAGAAGAAGTTATCTCCGGGGAGTTAATAAACAACAGTGCCTATTAGTGTGGAAGTGGTTTTGGCACCAAGCATTTTGAATAATTAAAGCATTGCCTCAGCCTTGGAGACCAAGAGACCATGTTGGAAGGAGATATTGACCACAGTTTGCCATGAACCTCAAGGGATTAACTTTTCCCTTCTCTGCCTCGTGAGCCAAAGGTGGGGGCTGGAGTCCAAGGCATCTGTAACTAAGGCTGGTCTAAAGAATATGTCATTGTTATTACCTCAATAAAGCTCATGATCCCAAGAAATTACACCTTGGAGAAATACTTTGAATATGTATGTATTCAGCAAATAAATCATACTGGATTTTTTAAATTGAAGACTTTATTATTTATTTGTTTGTTTGTTTATTTTTAGCAGGTTTTGGTTTAGCAGCAAAATTGAGAGGAAGATATGGAGATTTATTGAATAACCCCTGTCTCCACACATTCACAGCTTCCCTCCCACCAACGTCCCCCAGCAGAATGGTACATTTGTTGCACTTGGCGAAACAGCATTGATACATCATAATCACCCAAAGTCCATAGTTTACCTTGGAGTTTTCTCTTGATGTACGTTCTATGGGTTTGGACAAATGTCTAACAACATGCATCCATAAATATAGTATCCTATAAAGTGTTTTCACTGTCCTAAAAATACTCTATGCTCCACTTATTCATCTATACCCACTCCCATCTACATATTGACTTTTTAAGTTGTAAAATAGGATGAAGGTAAATCTTTCATTAGGCCACATTTTTGAGTTCTTCATTCTTAAGGAAGTTTTTATAGGCTAAAGTACCTGCAAACAATTTTCCACTAGAAGGTACCAGGTCCACTAGGACTGAAGATTCTGGAAGTTCATCTATTTATAGAGCTCTGTAACAAATCAAATAAATAAAGATGATGCAACTCATTATCAGTTTCCAAACAGAAGATTTTATTTTACTTGGCTAATTTTTGGAGCCCAGGCTAAATTCTGGAAAACTGAGAACTTTGTGATATCATGCAATACTCTAAGACCCTTTATTATCATGCCTGTCCTAACCTCTGCAAGTCGCCTTTAATTAATATAGGTATGTAGGAGTAGATGGAAATATTTTTATAAATATGCTTTTCATTAATAGAAGTATAATCATAAACCTCAAATCTAACTTTCTAGATCACATTTTAATAATGTTTAATAATTAAGGGAAGTCTTTCTGGTTCAAAGAAACTCTATTCTCTTTAAAGACCACACATCTATTTTAGTGTTCAAAAATTTTTACTCCAAATATGACATAGCTAAACTGGCTAAGAATTGAAACTCTGGTTTCAGGCCTCACACTGCCTTCCCTGGATTGCACTTGAAAATAAAATACAAGAACTAAGAAACAGTTTGTCTCCTAATGCATAAAAGGGCAACTTGAGGCACCGTGAGGGGAACAGAGTGGTTTCTTGGTAATTCAATTCCTCTTTTACCAAAGACACAGTTGTTTCTTCTTTCTGTTCTCTATCATCCAATCATTTGAATTTTCCTTATTCCCAGATATTTTTGGTCATCCTGAGGCACCTAATAGCTCAAAATCTTTGTTCGTATTTGGTTACTGACTATGAGGAGGGGCTAACTTACCCTTCTGTAGGCTAACTGGATAAACCCAATGTTAAATTTACTACAACATCTGGAATGTTTCTGATTAGTGAAGGAAGGGAAATGTTGGGGAATTTAGAGGGGTGTCATATTACAAAATAATCCAACATGATTTAAAAATATATTTCCATATGTCTTATGACTACATTATTCCTACTTCTTCTGAGAGAAAGAATAGAAAAAAAGAATAATGTTTTTTTTTAAAGTTTACTGTTACTATAGTAAATAAATAGAATGAAAACGAGCTTTGGAATAAAAAAAGTCCTTTGAACTCAACCAATGTTTTATGAACACCAGGTATATGAAAAGCTAGCATTATGTGGGGAGAGAAGAATGTACCCCATGTCCTAAGGTTTGTTGAAGTTTTCTGAGATGACAGAGGGTAGATCACAGATGCTTTCCATGTATGGCAGCTGAGCGAGATAAGTCCTCATTATGGGTATTAAAAGTTGGAAGAGATTATGCTTGGTTAGAAATTAGAGAAAATGTTAATAAAGATAGTGACCCTGACATAGCTTCTGAGGAATGCCACCTATCTATCTCCAAGTGACATCTTTATATAGTGTCGTGTATCACAGTATAGAATTACCACCCTTTACATGTTGCTAACATGATAAGACTATAACTTGCGGTTGACACATATCTGACATTTAGTTCGAAAAGCTGAATAACTACTTCTAATGGAAAGTTCAGGGGAAACATGACAATGTAGAGGTTAAAAACTATACAATGAAGGTGAAAGGTAATGTGTCACATATGTGTGAGGGAGTTTACATCATTCTTTAATTGAGACTTTTGAGAGATAAAGAATCTTGGTACAATCTATTAACTTTTCCTCAGAGAATGGTACATTTTGCATTTAATAAAATAGGATTCTCCCAAGGATAGACATCTAGTATAACTGAATCAGAGAGAATTGGGTAGGTTAAGAGTGAGTCCTTAAAGAAAGCAACAATTCTCACTGTGGCCTCTGCAATAAAACCGATTTTAGGAAGGAAAGATCCGCCCAACACTCTGTGTCCCACCTTCACGTATTCTTCAGCTTCTTCCATCTGCTTTTCTTTCAGCTCTTCTCCATTACCTCCCAAAGGGACAAATTGCCTGTTTATTATTGTTTTGACAAATTTAGCCATTCTAAAGTTGACTGAACTTGTTTGAGAATTTGAGGTAAGTGCAGCAATTATTAGAAGATGTGCTAGTGTGGTTTTTTGTCTTCAGATCGTTGTTACTCGGTGTGTGTGTGCGTATATGTGTGTGTGTGTGTGTGTGTGTTTGTGTGTGTACGATTCCTTTCAGAACACAATGACAAATGATGTTAACACACCTCTGGAAAAAGTGGACATGTGGTCATTCACAGAGACACACAAAAATGCGCATCGATATCAGAAGGATATGAAAAATTTCAGGGCTCTCTTTGCATTCTTTAAAGGCTAAGGATTCATGTAAAAATGTCAAATGCTTAAGATAATCATTTCTGTGAGTGTCAGAGTTTCAAAATCTTCCATGGTTATGTGGTGCTATTTAGAGTGCAACATCTTTTACACCAGGTTGTGGAGCTGATTTACTAAGTTATTTAAATATGATCTCAGGTTTCCCCCCCTGGATTTATAAATTGGGAACATGTTTGTCTGTCTACCATGCATAGTATATGGAAGGCTCCAGTAGATTAATGATGTGAATGTGTTTAGTAACCGGACTAGTGCTAAAACAATCAGATAAATGTGATATTTTAAGAGGTAATAGAGAAAGTTCAGTTTTTAAATATTTTATTAAATTCATTGGAGTGACATTGGTAAATAATACTATATATGTATTTATATACACATATATATTTCAAGTACACAATTCAATAATAAAACACTCTAAGCACCTATATTGAACAAACCATTGGGTTTGGGTCTATCGAGAATAAAATCCTGAGAACAGGTAGTGTTCAAGATTCCTATTCCAAAAATGAAGCTAAAAGAAACACACATACAACTAAATTTAAGCTAGTATGTAATATTATAAGAAAAGCTACAAAGGAAAGTTTTAGAAAAGGGGAGAAAAAATTC
>NW_011889360.1:195963-198917 GCF_000151845.1 Pteropus vampyrus | reverse complement strand
GACTACTGTGGTTGTACTCATTATTCCTTTTTAAAAATTATCTTTTTCTCCCAAAATAATCCCTTCAAATTGTGGGGAAGTATTAAGCTTTCTCTTGAATCATAACAATTGTAATAATTTATTTATAATATTGAATTATTATGATTATGGCATACATGGCTCAAATTAAGGTGGATAGATTTATGTGGGCTAGAAATAAGAGTAGTTGATAGTAGAAAATATAAAAATAATAACTAATTAAAGAAAACATGTTAAAACTCACAGGATAATTTTCAAGCTTTGAAACAGAAATAGTTACATGGCAAGTCTGAATTATTTTAGTAAGTTTTAAGAATCCGGTAAAGAGAGTAACTTGATAGAGACTGAGATATTTGAATGAAAAATGTATTAAAGCAATGGAGATGGCTTTTGTCACCCTCTGTCAATACCACAGTCTCTAACTAACATGATCACTAAGAATCTTTCTGATTTCAATTTTTTTTACTTGTATTTGTATCCACATAGAAAAGTCAATATGAGTATTTTTTAAATTTGAAACTTCTATTTCTACTTATAAATTACTAAATTATATTAAGATGACTCAGTTTGTATGAAATGTATCATACCAGGGACTTTAAAATTTCTTTAGTTTGAGAAAAAGTTAATCTATTTCTCTGTGCAGAAATGGAAACTTGTGAATTCCACAGGGAATCTGGTGATATATATACATTACTCTTTTTTATTTTTTTCGAAATTCTGTGAATTTCAAGGTTAATCCATCTGAAACAGTTTTCCACTGATCACAGCTGCTACAGTTTGATTCTTCTCTTGCAAGTTTGTACCGGAGTAGGTTCCAGTTGGTAGGGTTTTAGTTGTCTTCTGTTTCAAGACAAGAAAATATGAAAAAGGGTACATTTTGGATTCAATTTAAGTGCCTCTCCATATACACTTACTCTAATATGTTTTATAAACATGCTTTATTAATTTTTAAAAATTTTCCTTTATTTTATTAAATATATTGGTATGACATAGGTTAATAGAACTGCACAGGTTTCAAATGTAAAATTCAATACGTCATATGTATATTGCATTCTGTGTTCGCCACACAAAGTTAAATGTCCTTCCATTACCATGTATTTGACCCCAGAAATCCCATGGCTACTGTCACCACATATCTGGCAGACAGAGATTGTGAGTTTTTTCTGGTTTAGAATTTTATAATAAAGATGGTAAAACTGCAAAGATAACACTGAAGGTGCAACCTCACCAGGATTTTTTTTGTTGAAGTCAGTGTTCTGGCAGAGAAAGAGTCAGGTTCTGAGATCTAAAAGGCACCTTTACGTGGGGATGGGTAAGAATCATGAAGTTACAAATGATCTCGCATCCTCTTGGTTGTCCTAAGTAGTTTCCTCTTCTTTGAAAGAGAGGAAGAAACAGACTTCCCTAGACACCACACTATCACCTCATTTGAAGAAGTTGTCATGCAATATTTGTCCTCCTCATGAGCTTCCTCCTACGCCCTTATTGCTGCCAAACAGCTAACCAGGGGCGAGCTGCAGGAAAGTTCAAGCAAGAAAGTCCAATCTCGTTCTTGGAGGAAATAACACACGTGAAGGAATTGCAGGACTTGGCTACTGTGTACAAGCATGCACCAGGGAAGCACTTTACTGTGAGAATGAGTTTTACAGGTGTGGCAAAATATAAGCCTTGAGTGCGGTCTATGCCAATGGGGACTCTTTCTGTAGACCCAAATCATTGCAGATGCCTCATCGAATGCCTCATCGTTGTTTGCTTTATTCACAGACTAGTTGTTAGATTTGTGGAATGAACTATAAGACAGAGCTACTAAGAGCATGAAATACCTAAATGTCAATTTTTTTTTTATCTGAAGCATTGGCAATATCTTAAATTTTATGCTATTCTTAGGTGTGATAGCTTAGGAGTGAATATATATTTAAACTTAATTCATAGTTAAAGGGTTCTAAAGTAAATTGTGTGAAGAAATTAGATCCCAAAATTTCTAGTTGGGGATTTTTTGATGTCATCAGCAGGTCCATATTCAAGTGGAGATTAAAAAAGGCCAACTAAAAAAATTGTGTGTTTTTCTAGCATATTTCTTGAGAAAGATGTTACTTTAGAACCATCTTTATTCCAAGTGTTCTTCGACACTTCTCTACATGCATTAGAGAATGGTGTAACTTCCTTCACTGATATAACGCTGTTCTCAGTGCAACTTTAAGAAAACATAAATTTCTTATTTTTAATGGCATTCATATTACAACATAATGTATCAAATGGGTTGTTGTACACCTAAACTTTACCAAATATTCTATTTCAAATATATTTCAATGAAAAAATATAGTTTCTTTTTAAAAAGGCTACCTTGAAAATAAATCTTGACTCTACCTTTGAAGAACTAGGGTAACTTTGATGAGCAGTGGAAGAAACCAGAACATGTGAAATTCCCTAGATAAAAATCTGTTGACTAAATAAATTAGCCTAACGTTACACGTAATAAAAACACCCCACGCAATTTCTCCATGTTTCTCTCTCTCGCTCTCTCTGTCTGTCTGTCTCTCTGATTTGCTGAGACATTAGTTGAAGACATTCATCTTGAATAAACACATTGCTGACCATACAATTAGACAAAGAACCAGGCCACGTCACCCATGAATTCCCCTTTTAGAAAGCCCGGGCTGATGTCTGACTGACCATCTGAGTGGAGTGACCCTGTGTTTCCTTGCCTGTGCTATAATCCCATTCTCACATTTTAAATTCATTAATAAAAAGTGAAACTCCAGGCATCCCACCCTCAACACCAATAAAGACAGAACGTTGGGTCTCCTCCTTTATCCCCCGTGACTCTGGCCAACCATGTATCCTCCATGACCTGTGAGTAATAAACTTTTCAAAATCCCTTTATGGTTGTTAGCGGGTGTGTCTGCATTCAGAATAAGAACCACGTGGGTCTGACC
>NW_011889360.1:195490-195913 GCF_000151845.1 Pteropus vampyrus | reverse complement strand
CAATTTGATTCAGTTCCCTTTGTCCACAAATCTACTCTATTAGTTTTAGAAACACACACACACGCACACACACACACACACACACACACACACACACACACACCATTATTGTCCAAGAATTGAGTTTTGCTTTAATTTTCTATTTGTCTTGAGATAATTGGGGTGTAGCTGTCCAAAAACATGTAAGAATGAAGCTTTAGGAATTGTTTTGTGAATAACTACTGTCAGAAAAATCCTGATCCCCCAAACTCAAAGCCTGGAAAAAAATCAAGTCTTCATTACTCAGGTTCTGTTTCTCACCTACTGAGATCTGCCATTTCAGTGTCCTTAGCAAAAAACAGTCTTTTCTCTACTTCTTTTAAATTCTAAAGAGAATGATGCAAAATGTTAATGACGTCAGGGAAAGCCTTTTCCCTAGTCTCC
>NW_011889360.1:194310-195440 GCF_000151845.1 Pteropus vampyrus | reverse complement strand
CCTCCATGACCTGTGAGTAATAAACTTTTCAAAATCCCTTTATGGTTGTTAGCGGGTGTGTCTGCATTCAGAATAAGAACCACGTGGGTCTGACCAACCACGACTTTGGCTCCCAATGGTTGGAGCCTTGTGGTTCTTATTATGATAAGAACAATGTCTTAACACTACAAAGCTGGCGGCCCTTGTTTTGATCATATATTCATGAACTTAAATAGAGTTGTTGACCGGACTCACACCAAGTGAAACTTTGGCAGTCTGAGTTCTCATGATTCTTGCTCATCTTTTTTCCAAGGAAACAAGAGGTTCTCTGAGCTCCTCAGACTGAGATTGACGTGAGGAAGTTTTGTGAACAAGAGTAAGTATGTAAAGTCACAGGTGGAAATGTGACTATTATTTTCAGAGTAATGAACCTGTCAGCTTTTACCTTCTTAGGGACTTCAGACCTTGCATATCAGTAATATCCCTTGATAGGCAGGCTTTAGTGTCGACACATAAAGGAAAGAGTATTGTGGAGAGAAGTTATCAAATGGGTAACTCTGATTCAGTTCACAGTTTTCTCAAATAAGTTTAAGTTTAGCTCCCTAGGTGTTGGTTAGCAGAACAGATGGGGATTTACATCCGAAGATAGGCCTCTGGGATTTCATTGACTCATTGGTCTCTTTTGCTCTAAGAACATCAAATATTATAAGGCCCAGTGTTTCCAAATCTATGTTCCCAGATGTGCCACTGACTGTATAAAAATTAGCAGAGGACCTTGCTAAAAGTCCAGCTTTTTCTAAACCCTTTAAACCTGGTTTACTGGATCAGAAACTCTTAGAATGCATACTATTTTCTGTTCAAACATCTCTCACATGATTCCAAAGATCAGCCAAGTTTGAGAAGCACTGATGTAGTCATCATTTTAAAACTGAGCAATTGGAGACTCATAGAGATCCAGTGAGTACATGTCCATGCTGAGGCAATAAACATGTATTTAATGGTGCCGGGGCAAGAGTTTCTTAGTTATAACTTCTTATCCAGGTGTCTTACTGGCTTTTGAGCTTTACTATCTTTAATTTTTTGAGTGCATCAACATCAGAGATGATTTTTAAAGCACTGTGTATAGTCCTTAACATAAAGCTTGCACCCTT
>NW_011889360.1:193114-194260 GCF_000151845.1 Pteropus vampyrus | reverse complement strand
ATAGTTGATATCTTGTTCATTGAATAACTGTGCTTAAATATACTTAAAATTATAAGATATTTAATATACCATATATTAAAATCTCATTTTGAGTGATTTCTTGAATTTTAATTGTTATACTCTTTTGAAAGTTCAATTTTATTGGAAAATAGTGGATTCAATAACACTATTGGGGTTCACTGCTTTTCTGTTTAACTGAGTCTCTGCTGCTTTCTCGAGGTGGCAAGTTCCCTTCCAGCTTATAGCTGGGATGAATAGCAGTGCAGGCTTTTATTCTTTTACTCTCTGATTGTAAACCATTAAGGCTGACCCTTGACCACTATTACTCTTTCTTATTCCTTTCCTATTTCTGCTCTTTCCTTTCTCCTTGTCTTTCTTTCTTTTTTCTTTCTACACACTTCTTACCTCCTTTTTCCTTTTCATGCAATGTCCAAATGCCATACTCTTACTTCTTGATACTGTTAGAGGAAACTTATGAGCTGCCTACCACTTGGTAGTGAGCACAGCTGACATGTTAAAAGATGTTCCATTTCATTCACAGTTAAAAACATTCCATTTTACATTCCAATTAGATATTTGCTCACCTTACAGGTTAATAAAATGATCTTTTTGATAAATGTCTTTTAACAAATCGTACCAAAATGATGTGAGCAATAATCAATTTCACATGTTTTTGGTAGGAGTTTAAGTGGGTGCAATCTCTTAGGGAGCGATTTTCAACATTGATAGTGTTATAAGTACATATGGACTGAAGTCTAGTGAATCCTTTTGCTATAGATAATCTCAGTCATGGGTACGAAGAAACTTGTTGCAGCCCTTTGCATGATAATGAAAGATAGAAAACAACTTCAAAGACCATCAGAAGTGAGCTGAATGAATCAGAGATGGTACTTCACACAACCATTAATAAATCTTAAGCAGATATATAGGCAATGGCTTCTAAAAAATGGTATAAAGTGAAAGAGCTCAGAATTGTATGCTTAGAATGGTAATAGTTTTGTTAACAGTGAAATAATGTTTATTTCACACACAGTCTTATAAAAAAGTAATTGTATTTGAGATAGCATGTATTTTATGGTCTCAGGGTGGCCAAACTGCATTCTTGGTATCAGAGTTGGGAGCATGACCTACCTTTCAAAACATTCC
>NW_011889360.1:192764-193064 GCF_000151845.1 Pteropus vampyrus | reverse complement strand
AAAGTCTCTTGGTTTTAAGACTGTTATATCTCTTTCACATTCTGCATACACCTCCCTTCCCATTCTAACCATATTAGATTGAACTTTTACAATGTTTTTGAGGAGTTTTATCAAAATGCTTTAGTTCCTATCTCTGTTACTTTTCATATATCCTTTCGTTCATGCAACATATACATAATGAGTACTTAATATGTACTAAATGCAGTTCTAAACACTAGAATAGAGCCTTAAGCATTTTCCCTGTACTCTTATTCTTTAAAGAAAATGGCAAAAAGATGAAAATGGAGAGAAGGAAATAAT
>NW_011889360.1:192378-192714 GCF_000151845.1 Pteropus vampyrus | reverse complement strand
GTATTTGAGATAGCATGTATTTTATGGTCTCAGGGTGGCCAAACTGCATTCTTGGTATCAGAGTTGGGAGCATGACCTACCTTTCAAAACATTCCCTTTGGTAAAATTTAAAAAATGTCATAATCATGCTGCATTAAAAATAAAGCTATGAGGAGACGCACCTGGCGTGGGTGAGGAGACGAAGGGGGTTCGGAGAATGAGTCCTCGTGGCAGGGCAGAGCAAAAGGGAGGCTGAAGGAATGTAGCTTCTGACTGGGTCTGCGGTTGTGCGCTCATTCTGGGAAATATGGCAGAATGAGAGACGTCCTCAGATCTCTCCCCATGCAACAACAGTAA
>NW_011889360.1:190856-192328 GCF_000151845.1 Pteropus vampyrus | reverse complement strand
TGTACTCTTATTCTTTAAAGAAAATGGCAAAAAGATGAAAATGGAGAGAAGGAAATAATAGTGCTGAGTGTGAACATGTTGAGCTTCTGAATTAATAGGGTTTCTATTTTTTTTTGCCCTTGATGTTTTAGAAAATTATCTGATTATGAAATATTAGAGCAAATAGTATAATAATGATGACAAATAATACCTTTCTTCTGTAGAATGTGTTATTCTCTCATTTGTTCTTCCCCCAAAACCATGTGAAGTTGTTATTATTGTCGTCATTACACAGATGAGAAAATTTAAGATTATGCAGCTTAAATAGTCACTTCCAACAATTTACTGTTAGCATCTCAGAAAACTTTCCTGTGCCACAGTTTCTTCATTGCATTCTTTACTTCTGTATTTCTCATTGTATAAATCAGGGGATAGAACATGGGGGTGATAATGGTGTAAAATACAGCCACCATCTTATCTTTGGAAAAGGTAGTGTTGGGACACATGTACATGAAAGTACAGGGCCTGAAAAAGATGATGACCACAGCAATGTGGGAGCTGCAGGTGGAGAGAGCTTTGAGCCTGCCCTCGTGGATTGCTTTCTCAGGGACACTAGGATGACTGCATAGGAGATTAGCAAGATAACAAATCTCTCCAGAGTGATGATTCTACTGTGTCCGAACAGGCAAGTTTCAGCACAGGATGGACATCACAGAAGTAAGGATCGATCTCATTGGGCCCACAAAATGGTAGTTGGACAAATGGAGCCAGTTGGATACTAGAGAGTAAGAAGCCATCTCTCCAGGTCCCCAGCAACATTTTATTGCATTTTTCTCGATCCATGATGGTCATATAGTGTAGAGGTTTACATATAGCCACATAACGATCATAAGCCATTATAGTAAGGATGAAGATCTCAGGGCAGCCAAAGAAATGTACCCCAAAGAGTTGTAACATGCAGCCCTCATAGGAGATGGTTTTACTCTTAGCTAACAGATCAATGATCATCTTAGGAGCTGTGACTGAAGAATAACAAATGTCCACAAAAGACAACTAGTAGAGAAAGAAATACATAGGAGACTTCAAAAAGTTGCCCATGTTAACTGTCAGCATGATGAGGAGGTTTCCCAGAAGAATGACCGTGTAGAGGAAAGAGAACACCACAAAACTAATTTCTTCAACCTCTAGGTTCTGAGAAAGACCCCAGAAAACAAATTCAGTTACATTGTTTACTTTTTCCATGGACTTAGTCTAGTAGGTCAAGTTCCTAAGACACAATTAAATTATCTGAAAAAAAAAATAACGACAACCAACACATATTTTGACTAATAACAAATGGAGAATCACAGTAATTGAAAATAGAAAAATAAGTGCGTACTGCTGCTTGTGATGTACTAGTAAAGAAACTGAAGTGTGCATATTATGACATCTTTATGTGACAGTGCATTCAGTTCGCTTCAGATGAAATGACAAGTCCAGAGAGATAAAGCAAA
>NW_011889360.1:188542-189561 GCF_000151845.1 Pteropus vampyrus | reverse complement strand
AAAAAGACAAAGACAAAGACAAAGAAAAAAAGGACTCCACCTTTAATTTCATCATTCCTTCATATATCCTTTTAGTCTTTCAAATTTAATGCCAGTTTATATTAGGGCTTCCATTTAGCATGAATTAAATATTTCTGGACAAGATCATCATTGAAGGTAACATAAATGGCTTAGGAAGAGGACAATACCTAATTTAAATGGATGAATTCTCAGTGGTGGAATTTTAGGCACTGAAGTGAGGTTCCTGGAACATATGTGTGAAAGGGGTATGTAGAATAGTTTTGATTAAAGGGGATTACTAGTAGTTATCGAACCATGTCACAGATGTAAATGGTCCCTTTAGTTATAGTTAGGATAGGATTACATAGTATCTTAGGTATTCATTAGAAATTTTGTTCATCTGAGGCCACATCTCCCCACGATCTGTCAAATCCAGAGCTTACAACTCTTACTGAACTCTGTGCTCTCAGCTCACCTCTTGCAGCAATATTGTGCCTGGCATGTCCAGCTTTTGTGAAACTATAGGGCTGTATTTCCTTGGGTCTGTATATTAGATTGACGGAGAAGTCTTAGTAGGTGTACTTTCTCTTATACAGTACAGAGCATGTTAATAATATGATAATAATACTAACAATTCAAATTCAGACTCTACCACATCCCTTGCTTTTACATGTTCATTCTCTTTTGATTTTTCTTTCTGAATTAAAAAAAAAAGACAGTTTTCCATCGAGAGTGTGCCATTCAGTCTAAGAAAATTTAAATCACAGCAGTTTTTGATAACTCTGAATTATATTACTTAGTTACCATCTAAAAGAAACTGGGTATTTAAACACAAGCTTAGAAATTGTGCTCCCAATGTCCAAACTATCAGGTCGTAGAAGAATTTTAGTTTCTCCTTGAATCAAGGGCAACTCAAGAAATTCCTTCCTCATTTCTCTGAGCTGTTCACAGGTGGTAAAGCCTCACTTTCCTTTGAAATTATTGGTATTTTCTTATTCACAATCATGCTACCCTATCTC
>NW_011889360.1:186345-188492 GCF_000151845.1 Pteropus vampyrus | reverse complement strand
GAAATACTGAAAGGTGTCAGCTCATCTAAAACAAAATAACAAAACAAATCAAAAAAATGTGGGAGGAGTGGTACTAATATTGGACAAAATCGATTTCAAAATAAAAAAATGTAAAGAAAGATACTGAGGGACACTTCATAATGATAAAGGGAATCATGCACCAAGAAGATATAACACATATTAATGTCCATGCTCCCAATCAGGGAGCTCAGAAATATATAAAACAATTACCAACAGAACTAAAGGGAGAAACAGACCAAAACACTATCGTAGTAGGGGACCTAAATACCCCACTGTCGGATATAGACAGATCAGTCAAACAAAAAATCAATAACGAAATAACATCCTTACGTGACACATTAGACCAAGTGAACATAATTGACATATACAGAGCCTTGCATCCCAAAACAGTCGCTTATGCATTCTTTTCTAGTGCCCGTGGAACATTCTCAAGAATCGTCCACATACTGGGACACAGACATAACCTCAACAAATAGGAGATGGTTGAAATCATACCAACCATATTCTCTGATCATAATGCTTAGAAACTATAGATCAACTGCAGAAAGATATCGGGAAGAACCACAACTACTTGGACATCAAACAACATGCTACTGAAGAATAACTGGGTCAGGGAAGAAATAACAAGAGAGATCAAGAGATACATAGAAACGAATGATAATGATAGTACAACATATCAAAACTTTTGGGACATGGCGAATATGGTCCTAAGAGGAAAGTTCGCAGGCCTATCTCTCAAATCAAGAACAAGCCCAAATAAACAACCTATATGCTTCATCTTAAAAAACTGGAAAAGGATGAACAAATGAGGTCTAAAGTCAGCAAAAGGAAGAAATCATCAAAATTAGAGCAGAAATAAATAAAGATGAAAACAAACAAAAAAAATAGAAAAAATAAATAAAGAAAAAGCTGGTTCCTTGAGAAGGATAATAAAATTGACAAGCCCCGGGCTAGATTCATTAAAGAAAAAAGAGAAAGAACACAAATAAACAATCTCAGAGATGAAAGAGGGGAAATTATGACTGACATCGCAGAAATACAAAAGATCATGCAAGATTACTACGCAAAAATATATCACACCAAATTTTCTGACCTAGAAGAAATGGACCAGTACTTAGAAAACTATAATCTTCCTAGACAGAATCAGGAAAATCTGGGAAATCTAAATAGACCGATCAGCTGTATGGAAATTGAAACAATCATCAAAAACCTACCAAAAAGTAAAAGTCCAGGACCAGATGGCTTCACCAGTGAATTCTACATTCAGAGATTTAATACGTATTCCCTTTGAACTCTTCCAAAAAATGAAAAAGGAGGCAGTACTTCTAAACTGATTTTGTGAGGCCTATATTACTCTGATATCAAATCCTGGTAAAGGTAACACAATAAAAAAACCTACAGATCAATATCTCTCATGAACACAGATGCAAAAATCCCAATTAAGATGCTAGCAAACCGAATACAGCAACAGGTTAAAAAGATTATACTCCACGATCAAGTGGGCTTCATCCCAGGGGCACAGGGGTGGTTCAACATATGCAAATAGATTAATTGAATACACCACATAAGCAAATTAAAAAATAAGAATCATATGATCACATTATAGATGCAGAAAATGCCTTCAACAAGATACAGCATCCTTTTATGATCAAAACACTTAACTAAATTGGTATAGAAGTAAAGTACCTTAACATAAAAATAGCCATATATGACAAGCCCTCAGCCAACATTATTATACTTAATGGTGAACAACTAAAAACTTTCCCTCTAACTTCAGGAACAAGGCAATTCTGTCCACTGTTGCCAGTCTAATTCAAGATAACAATGCAAGTCCTAGCGAGTGTGATCAGGCAAGAGAAAGATATAAAAGGCATCCAAATAGGAAACAAAGAAGTCAAACTGTCGCCATCTGCGGATGACACGATTCTCTATATAGAAAACCTCTAAGACTCCAAGAGCACTAGTAGAATCAATAAGCAAATAACTTAAGTTTCTAGATACAAATCAACATTCAAAAATCCATAGTGTTCCTGTACTCTAATAATGAAGCATCGGAAAAAGAAGTGGAAAAAATAATTCCTTTTGCAATTGCAACAAATAGAATAGGAGTAAATTTAATGAAACAT
>NW_011889360.1:181654-183395 GCF_000151845.1 Pteropus vampyrus | reverse complement strand
ACAGAAGATTTTACTTTACTTGTCTAAGTAAGTTTTTGAGCCCAGGCTAAATTCTGGAAAATAAAGATCTTCATGGTATGGTGCAATACTCTAAGATCTTTATTATCATGCCTGTCCTAACCTCTGCAAGTCACCTTTAATTAATGTAGGTATGTAGGAGTAGATGGGAATACTTTTATAAACATGCTTTTTATTAATAGAAGTATAATCATATACCTCAAATCTAACTTTCTAGATCACATTTTAATAACATTTAATAATTAAAGCAAGGTTTTCTGCTTTAAGGAATCTCTGTTCTCTTCAAAGGACACCCATCTATTTTGTGTTCAAATGTTTTACTTCAAATATGACATCGATAAACCGGCTAAGAATTGAAACTCTGGCTTCAGGCATCACATAGCCTTCCCTGGATTGCATTTTCAAATAAAATACAAGAACTAGGAAACAGTTTGTCTCCTGACACATAAAGGGACAACTTGGGGCACCATGGGGGGAGCAGAGTGGTTTCTTGGTGATTCACTTCCTCTTTTACCAAAGATACTATTGTTTCTTCTTTCTGTCATCCAGATACTATTGTTTCTTCTTTCTATCATCCAGTCATTTGAATTTCTCTTCTTTCCAGATATTTTTGGTCATCCTGAGGCACCTAATAGCTCTAAATTGTCATTTGTATTTGGTTACTGAGTTTGGGGCGGGGGAGCTAATGTACCCTTTTGTAGGCTAACTGGATAAACCAAAGTTAAATTTACTACGACATCTGGGATGTTTCTGATTAGTGAAGGAAGGGAAACGTTAGAGAATAGTACTCCATAGGATGTTAATATCTTATGTCATTATGTCTTCTAATATTCCCCTGGGAATAAAGAGAGGGGATTTTTTTTTTTAGTATTTATAGAAGGCTGGTTTGAAAAAGGGATGGAAACTTTTGGCATTAAGTTAGAGTGTTCTAACAGGTAAGTGACAGATCAATTACACCTTTGTACTTAGAGGGGTGTTGTTACAGAATAATCCAACATGGTTTAAAATTATATTTCCATACGTCTTATGACTATATTGTTCTTCCTTCCTTTGAGAAGGCAAAAGAAAAACAGAATAAAGTTTTTAAAAGTTTATTGTTAATATCATAAATAAGTAGAATGAATATAAGCTTTGGAATAAAAAAATCTTTTGAACTCAACCAATGTTTTATGGACACCAGGTATGTGAAAAGCCAGTATTGTGTGGAGAGAGAAAAATATACCCCATGTCCTAAGGTTTGTTGAAGATTTTTGTGATAACAGAGGGTAGAAAATTTCACAGATGATTTTCCTATATGATAGGTAAATGAGTTAAGTCTCATTATGGGTATTAAAAGTTGGAAGAGATTATGCTTGGTTAGAAATTAGAGAAAATGTTAATAAAGTTAGTGACCCTGACATAGCTTTTGGCGAATGGCACCTTTCTATCTCCAAGTGACAGCTTTATATAGTGTCACATATCGCAGTATAGAATTACCACCCTTTATAAGTTGCTAATGTGATAAAACTATAACTTGCTGTTGACACATATCTGACATTTAGTTTGAAAAGATTAATACTTACTTCTAATGGAAAGTTCAGGGGAAACATGACAATGTGGAGGCTAAAATCTATATAATGAAGGTGAAAGGTAATGTGTCACATTAGTGTGAGAGAGTTTACTTTTGAGAGATAAAGAATCTAAGAACAATCCATTAACTTTTCCTCAGAGAATGGTACATTTT
>NW_011889360.1:180365-180884 GCF_000151845.1 Pteropus vampyrus | reverse complement strand
AAGTTTTTAAAAGTTTATTGTTAATATCATAAATAAGTAGAATGAATATAAGCTTTGGAATAAAAAAATCTTTTGAACTCAACCAATGTTTTATGAACACCAGGTATGAGAAAAGCCAGTATTGTGTGGAGAGAGAAAAATGTACTCCATGTCCTAAGGTTTGTTGAATTTTTCTCTGATAACAGAGGGTAGAAAAGTTCACAGATGCTTTTGATATATGATAGATAAATTAGGTAAGTCTCATTATAGGTATTAAAAGTTGGAAGAGATTATGCTTGGCTAGAAATTAGAGAAAATGTTAATAAAGATAGTGACCCTGACATAGCCTCTGGGCAATGCCACCTTTCTATCTCCAAGTGACAGCTTTATATAGTGTCGTGTATCACAGCTAGAATTACCACTCTTTACAAGTTGCTAACATGATAAGACTATAACTTGCAGTTGACACATATCTGACTTTTAGTTTGAAAAGCTGAATACCTACTTCTAATGGAAAGTTCAGGGGAAACATGACAATGT
>NW_011889360.1:178485-180315 GCF_000151845.1 Pteropus vampyrus | reverse complement strand
AATAAAGTTTTTAAAAGTTTATTGTTAATATCATAAATAAGTAGAATGAATATAAGCTTTGGAATAAAAAAATCTTTTGAACTCAACCAATGTTTTAAGAACACCAGGTATGAGAAAAGCCAGTATTGTGTGGAGAGAGAAAAATATACCCCATGTCCTAAGGTTTGTTGAAGATTTTTGTGATAACAGAGGGTAGAAAATTTCACAGATGATTTTCCTATATGATAGGTAAATGAGTTAAGTCTCATTATGGGTATTAAAAGTTGGAAGAGATCATGCTTGGCTAGAAATTAGAAAAAATGTTAATAAAGATAGTGACCCTGACATAGCTTTTGGCGAATGGCACCTTTCTATCTCCAAGTGACAGCTTTATATAGTGTCACATATCGCAGTATAGAATTACCACCCTTTATAAGTTGCTAATGTGATAAAACTATAACTTGCTGTTGACACATATCTGACATTTAGTTTGAAAAGATTAATACTTACTTCTAATGGAAAGTTCAGGGGAAACATGACAATGTGGAGGCTAAAATCTATATAATGAAGGTGAAAGGTAATGTGTCACATTAGTGTGAGAGAGTTTACTTTTGAGAGATAAAGAATCTAAGAACAATCCATTAACTTTTCCTCAGAGAATGGTACATTTTTCATTAAATAAAGTGTGCTTCTTCCAAAGATAGACGTCTAGTGTAACTGAATCAGAGAGGGTTGGGTAGATTAAGAGCGAATCCTTAAAGAAAGCAATGATTCTCACTGTGGCCTCTGCAATAAAACTGATTTTAAAAAGGAAAGATCCGCCCAACACTGTGTCCCACCCTCGCCTATACTTCAGCTTCTTCCATCTGCTTTTCTTTCAGGTCTTCTCCGTTAGTTCTCAACATGATACATTTTCTGTTTAATATTGTTTTGACAAATTTAGCCATTCTAAGGGTCTAAACTTGCTTGAGAAGTTTAGGTAAGTACAGCAGTTATTAGAAGATGTGCTGTTTAACTAGTGTGGTTTTGTTCCAGATCATTGTTACTGTGTGTGAGTGTGTGTGTTTGTGAGTGTGTGTGTGTATGTGAGTGTGAGTGTGTGGATGTGTGTGATTCCTCTGAGAACACAATGATGAATGGTGTTAACACATCTCTGGAAAAAGTGGACATGTGGTCATTCACGGAGACACACAAAAATGTGCATCAATATCAGGAGGATGTGAAAAATTTCAAAGCTCTCCTTGCATTCTTTAAAGCCTAAGATTTCATGTAAAAAATGTCAAATGCTTAAGATAATCATTTCTGTAAGTGTCAGAGTTTCAAAATCTTCCATGGACATGTGGTGCTATTTAGAGTGCAACATCTTTCACACCAAGTTAATAGTATAAGAAAAGCTACAAAGGAAGCCTTTAGAAAACAGGCAAAAAAAGTCCTTTATCACAAAGCAATCACTGAAGGTCGACAGGGGAGACTTGTGTTTGAAGAGTGCTATAGGAACATGTTACATTCACAAGCTCGTCTGAGACCTATAAGGACCCTATGATGTGGTCATGTCAAATTCAGGAGCACAGAGTTGAGATGACGTATTAAGAAACTATAGCTAAAAATAGGAATATTTATTTTTCTTAAATTATTTCATAGAATCTCCTATCACACCATGAATTGATTCCTTTATATTTTTTGCAGATAAACCATTGCACACTCACTCCTTCTCCTCATTCATGAAATCATGCAGCTGAATAATAATGTGACTGATTTCATTCTGCTTGGGTTGACTCAGGATCCTCTTAGGAAGAAAATAGTGTTTGTCACTTTTTTGCTTTTCTATTTGGGGACATTGCTGGGTAACTT